>NW_020924959.1:183654-210415 GCF_003984885.1 Neopelma chrysocephalum
TACACCCATCCAGTGATGAATTGGTCCCAGCCGTTCTAACCAGGACAGCATGGGATGTGAAGAATAACAAAAAGGGATTCTATAAGTACATAGGTTAGAAAATAAAGGCCAAGGAGAGTGCACTCCCCCTGATAAACGAGAAGGGAGAACTGGTGGCAATGGATATGGAGAAGGCTGAGGTACTTGAGTGTCGTGGGGTACCTGTCGTGAGGTCTTGGTCTGAGGGGAAAAGAAGGACACACAAGACACACTAGGATGGTGAGACAAAGAGATGCCTGCCTGCTCAGCGCAGCAGGCAGCCTTTATTGAGCTTGCCAACTTCACACACAACACAAACATATTCCTACAACAACACCCAGGAATCCAAGCACCTGCACATTATCAAACCATCTTAACCTTGTACTCCCTGCAACCCAAGACCGTGTCCATGGAAACCATCTAACCAGCTCCACTGCTCCCATGGAACACAGCCTAACTTTTGCACTACCTCAAACTTTAATTGTGGGGCTACAACTTCACCCCACACTTGAGTTCTTCACCTCAGTCTTCACTGGCAGTCAGACTTCCCACGTCTCAAGTCCCTGAACCTCCAGGAGGGGGCTGGAGGAGCAAAGTCCCTCACACTATAAGGGAAGAGACAGTTTGAGACCACTTTTCTATGGGGCCCGATGAGATGCATCACAGGGTCCTGAGGGAACTGGATTATATTGTTGCCAAGCCACTCTCCATCATATTTTAAAAGTCATGGTGGTCAGGCAAAATCCCCAGTGACTGGAAAAAGGGAAACATCATTCCTATTTTTAAAAAGGGGAGAAAGGAAAACCCAGGGAACTACAGACCGGAGAGCCTCACCTCTGTGCCTGGAAAGATCATGGAGCAGACTCTCATGGAAGCAACGTTAAGGCATATATAAGACAAGGAGGTGACCTGAGGCAGCCAGCACAGTTTTACTAAGGGCAAGTCATGCCTGACCAATATGGTGGCCTTCTATGATGAAGTGACTGCAAATTGTTGACAAGGGAAGACTGACTG
This sequence comes from Neopelma chrysocephalum, assembly GCF_003984885.1. NCBI lineage: Eukaryota > Metazoa > Chordata > Aves > Passeriformes > Pipridae > Neopelma > Neopelma chrysocephalum. Next base: position 184,687 of record NW_020924959.1, read on the forward strand.
ATGTCATCTACCTAGACTTCTTGTAAGGTCTTTGATACGGTCCCACGACATCCTTATCTCCAAATTGGAGACACATGGATTTGAAGGGTAGACTATTCAGTGGATAAGGAATTGGTTGGATGGATGCAGCCAGAGAGCTGTGGTCAATGGTTCTATGTCCAGGTGGATGCCAGTGATGAGTGGTGTCCCTCAGGGCTTTGTCTTGGGACTGGTGCTCTTTAATAACTTTATCAATGACATAGACAGTGAGACTGAGTGCACCCTCAGCAAGTTTGCAGATGACACCAAGCTGAGCAGTGCAGTTGACACAACAGAAACACGGGGGGGACCTAGACAAACTTGAGAAGTTGGCCCACAAGAACCTCATGAAGTTCAACAAGTCCAAGTGCAAGGTGCTGCACCTGGGTCAGGGCAATCCAAGACGTGAGCACAGGCTGGGAGAAGAACTCATTGAGAGTAACCCTGTGGAGAAGGACTTGGAGTTTCTTGTGGATGAAAAACTGGACATGAACCAACAGTGTGCACTTGCAACCCAGAAGGCCAACTGCATCCTGGGTTGCATCAAAAGACGTGTGACCAGCAGGTCGAGGGAGGTGATTCTCCCCCTCTACTCTGCCCTCTCCAGACCCCACCTGGAGTACTGCATCCAGCTCTGGGGTCCTCAGCACAAGAAAGACATGGACCTGTTAGAGTGGGTCCAGAGGAGGCCACAAAGATGATCAGAGGGCTCGAGCACCTCTCCTATGAAGACAGGCTGAGAAAGCTGGGAGAAGCCTGGAGAAGAGAAGGCTCTGGGGAGACCTCATTGTGACCTTCCAGTACTGAAAGAGAGCTCATAAAAAAGAGGGAGAGTGACTTTTTGCACAGAGAGATAGTGATAGGACAAAGGAGAAATGGTTTTAAACTAAAAGAAGAGAGATTTAGATGAGATGTTAGCAAGAAATTCTTTACTCGGAGGGTAGTGAGGCACTGGAACAGGTTGGCCAGAGAAGTTGTGGGTGCCCCATCCCTGGAAGTGTTCAAGGCCAGGTTAGATGGGGCCCTGAGCAACCTAATCAAGTGGGTGGCATCCCTGCCCATGGCAGCGGAGTTGGAACTAGATGATCTTTAAGGTCCCTTCTAACCCAAGCCATTCTATGATTTCATGATTCTATGAATTGGTAAACTGCACTATTCGTGACTCTGTGATTCTGAAAGTGCTTATTGAATGTGACAAGATTTATAGTACCTAATTGATTCTAATCAGAAGTTAAGCTGTAGAGGTGCTCTCTGGTCTCCTAGGACTAACTAGAACGCAAGGAGGTTTATTTTCTGTCAAATTTCTATCATCATCATCATCATGGCTAGGCTTCGCGAATGAAGATTTGGGGAGGGCTTTACCCACATTTGTTACAAGCGCGCTGGTGGCTAAAAAGGCCAATACGGGATAGACAAGTCCAGTTGCAAAAGGTACAGCAGAAAGACTCCTTAGGTGGTATATTCTGCAAGACACGATTCTTTCTGTGTTGTCTTTTCTCCTCAAGAGTGATCCTGGGTGCTTTCTCGAAGGCATCAGCAGCGTTAGTGTGTCTCCAGACCTCCCGGTTGGAGACCAGAGTAGACCAGTTATGTTGATCAATATGGCCAAGGTTGAGATGTTGTTTCAGGGAGTCCTTGTATCTTTTCTTCAGGGCTCCTCTCTTGCGGCAGCCGGTGGCAAGTTCACCATAAAGCAAGATCTTAGGGAGGCAGTGGTCCTTCATCCTTGAGACGTGTCCTGCCCAATGCAACTGTGTTCTCAGCAACATGGCCTCAATACTTGTGATTGCTGCTTGTTCTAGAACAGACGTGTTAGTCACATAATCTGACCAGTGGATGTTTAGGATTGTACGGAGGCAGCGTGGATGGAAGTGTTCTAGGAGTCTGTCCTGGTTTGAGAGCCCCAAAATCCAATTCCCGAGTCCAAGCCCCCCTCCCACATCTCAGTCCAGTGTGAGATGGGTTTTCCAGATGCAAACACAAGACTCAGTATGGGGGGAAAGGGAATTATATTACAAACACTGTACAAATAAATATTATAATACAGCATATACAATCTTAACTATCTCTCCTATAATAAATCAGTATTTACAATGGATCAATCTCTTCTCCCTTCAGTAAAAGTCCAGAAGGGAAAAGGAAAGATCCTTTCCACTCTCAGAGCAGCAGTCTCTCTAGGGCAGCAGTCTCTCTCTCTCTTCCATGCAGCAGCTGTAACTGGATCTCTTTCCATTACACACGAGGGGGGTCTCCAAGCCCCTCTTGGCCCTTCAACTCCAAGAGAGGGTCTTTCTATCTTCCATGGACTGCGTAGCAGGGACAAAACTCGCTTCACCACATCATATCATGGGGTGTAAGACCCCCATGAAGGTCCCTTCCTCAGGGGATTCACCCCTGAGTCAGAACATCTCGGGCAGCTTTCAGTTGAAAAACCTTTGCCTCAAGAGTTCTATCAGAGCTCCTGTGCTCTGTCTCAGGTTGCTAGCTTAGCAGCAACAGCAGGGGGGGACGAGACCCTCCTCTGCATTCCTTCTGGCCATCCCGATCCAGCTTTCCAGGACGCCTGAGCTTCTCAACTCCTCTCTGTCCGGTGCATGCTGCATTTTAGGACTTCCATCCAGTAGGAGTCCACCCCCTCCACTTTGGAGAGGTCACAAAAGGGTTTTGGGGGCATTTGGTTTCAGTTCTTATGATGCCTGCTCAGCTGGTGCTAAGAAAAAACTCCGAAGCAGTTAATTGAGGGTGAGATAAGGAAAGGGTTTAATTGTGCCAAGGCAAAAGATGTTATATGACGCGCACAGGCTGTTCCTGAGATGTTACATTTTATAACAATATCTGTCCAATCCCAAGTGTTTCCACCCTGTAACTTTTGCTCTGGTCCACCCCCTGGTCCACCCCTTAGAATTGAGTCTGGGGTGCATTTCGAGACCCTCTCTTCATCTCCATCACCATCTTCAGAGCACAAAGGGTACAGTGTCACCTAGTTCTTGACTCTGTTCTGCGGTTTAGGCCAAGATACAAGCATTCCCCAAACAGAACAGGCCTTGCCTTGAGAAGAGACTAAACATTTCTACTGGATTTGGGGGTAGGATTGATATAGGATACATGGAACGGGGTAAGAGGGTTAAGGAATTTGTAAACTAGAGGGTGCTACAGGGTAGAGGGATAAGGGCTGCTGCTTTTAAAATCTACTACTTGTAAAATTTATAAAGCTTACAAAAATTAGAAAAATAAAAACTAATAGGGGCTTAAGGCATCACTTACCCCAAAACTGTCTCTCTCGTTCAGACAACTCTGTATCTCTCTGCTTAATTGCATGCTTGTTTTGCTGCTTCTTCAGTTCTTATCTCTTCTGGTTCTCTGCCACTGTTCTCCGGTCAGTGCTGTTTCTGCCACTGCTCTGTCTGCTGCTCACGGTGGAGGAAAAAACCTCCCAGTTTCTCAGCTACAGATACTTAGCCCAGTCTAAAACTGTTCCAAGTTCATGTAGCCCCCAATGGGGCTCCGGGCCCCTTCCTCATGGCTTTACAACATGGCCACTTCTCCTCCAACAACTACATCTACCCTTCTTTTCTGGTCTGGTTGTCGATATGATTATATTTTGCAGGAGCGCTCATTGGCTCAACCCCAAGGGGCATCACCCCCCTGGGGTTACCATTTTTTAACTCCAGGGGGAAAACTTTTTTTCCCCCACCACAGAGTCGCAGGTGGTGGAGGTAGATGACCCATGATTTGGATCCATATAAAAGAGTAGACAGCAAAATGACTCTGTAAACACTGATCTTTGTACTTTTCTTCAGGTGTTTATTTCACCAAACTCTTTTATAAAGCTTTCCGAAGGCACTATATGCCTTTGCTAACCTGTTGTCAATCTCTCCATCAATCTTACCATCCGAGGAGATGAGGCTACCTAGGTAATTAAACTGCTGGACTGATTTGAGCTCTGATTGGCCAATGGTGATATGGGGATGATGGAAGACTTCCTGAGGTGCAGGTTGATAGAGAACTTCTGTCTTTTTTAAGCTGACTTCCAGTCCAAAGAGTTCAGCAGCATCTGCAAAGTAGGATGTTAAACGCTGCAGAGCTGCTTCTGTGTGGGCAACAAGGGCGGTGGCATCAGCATAAAGCAGCTCCCGGACAAGATGATTTAAGGTCTTAGTATGGGCCTTCAGTCACCTTAGGTCGAATAGGCTTCCGTCCGTACAATATCAAATGTAGATACCATCTTCATCATCGCGGTCTGCTGTGGCCCTTTGGAGGATCATGCTGAAAAAGATGGTGAATAGGGTTAGTGCAAGAAAGCAGCCTTGTTTCACACCATTGGTTATTAGAAAGGGCTCAGAAAGTGTGTTGCCATATCTGACTTGGCTGTGCTGATCCTCATGAAGTGAGATGATCATTTGAAGGAACTCAGGGGGACAACCTAAACCTTCCAAAATCTGCCATAGACCTTTTCTGCTCACAGTAACAAAAGCCTTGGTGAGATCAACAAAGGTTACATAGAGACCTTTGTTCTGTTCCCTACACTTCTCATGCAGTTGTCTGAGAACAAATACCATGTCTGTGGTACTCCTGTTGGCTCTGAAACCACATTGGCTTTCAGGTAGAATTTCTTCTGCTATGACGGGTATTAGTCTGTTCAAAAGAATTCTTGCCAGGATTTTGCCAGCAATGGAGAGCAGAGTAATGCCACGGTAATTTGAACAGTCTGATTTATCTCCTTTCTTCTTATACAAAGTGATGATGACTGCATAACGAAGGTCTGATGGTAGTTCGCCTAGTTCCCAACAACACACCACAAACTCATGAAATTTAGCATGGAGTGCTTGGCCCCCATGTTTCCAGAGTTCAGGTGGAATTCCATCAACCCCAGCTGCCTTGCCAATTTTCACCTGCTGTATGGCCTTAAGGGTTTCTCCCAAAGTAGGGGCAATATCCAATTCATACTTCACCCGTTGCTGTGTGATGGACTGAATTGCTGTGTCTTGGACTACACGGTTGGTACTGAAAAGAGTCTGAAAGTGTTCAGACCATCGATTCAGAATGGAGGTTTTATCTGTTAGAAGCATTTGACCATCTGCGCTGAGTAGAGGGCTTTGGACCTGGTATGTAGGCCCGTATGCTGTTTTCAGGGCCTCATAGAATCCTCTGTGATCACCCGTATCTGCACATAATTGAGTTTTCTCTGCTAGATTGATGCACCACTTGTTCTGGATGTCACGGAGTTTCTGTTGGAGCTTGCTGCATGCAAGACGCAAGGCTGCTTTTCTTATGTGACAGGAAGGCAATGCAAGGTGTGCTTGATGAACAGTTCTCTTCTTCCTCAACAATTCCTGGATCTCTTGATTGTTGTCATCAAACCAGTCCTTGTTCTTCTTGAAGGAGAACCCTAAGGGTTCTTCAGAGGACTGCAGGATACTGTTTTTAATATGGTGCCAAAGTGTTTCAGGAGAGGCATCTATAGAATCTATGGAATGGTTTTCGAGCCTAGTTTGAAGATTTGCCTGGAATCTGTCTCTCATTGTGGTTGATTGGAGATTGTTAACTTGGAGTCTTCTCCTTGGGATACTGCCCCTTTTAGGTTTGAATTTAAGATTGAAGTTAAGTTTACAGCACACAAGTCGATGGTCTGTTTGGCATTCTGCACTAGGCATCATGTGATTATGGTGGACATCAGGGACATCTTTCCATTGCACCAAGACATAATCAATGAGGTGCCAATGCTTAGATCTGGGGTGCATCCAGGTTGTCTTCAGACTATTTTTCTGCTGAAAGATAGTATTAGTGATGGTGAGCTGTTGCTCCGCACAGAATTCTAGCAGGAGGCATCCATTGTCGTTGCTGTTTCCAACATCACACTTGCCTAGTACTCCTTTCCAGGCTTCAAAGTTCTTTCCTGCACTGGTGTTGAAATCGCCAAGGATAATGATCTTATCATCTGCAGGAATCTTTTGGATAAGGTGGCGCAGGTCGGTGTAAAATTTATCTTTTTCAGCAGGGTCAACTTGGAGAGTTGGGGCATATATACTAAAGAGGACAACATGTTGCTTGTTGTGTAGTGGAAGGCATAAGGAGATAATGCGATCAGAATGATTGTTTAGGGACAATGGAGTTTTTAATCATGAAGTCAACTCCTGAGAGATGCCTTTCGGTTCTGGGTTTACCTGACCAAAAGAGTGTGTAACCGGCACCATGTTCTCTAAGGCTGCCTTCCTCATGGAGACAAACTTCACTGAGAGCAGTTATGTCGATGTTGAGACGTGACAGTTCGTGGGCAATTAGGGCAGAGCGATGCTCAGGACGTCCACTATCCACGGTATTGAGCATGGTTCTTGTCATGGTTTGAAATTGCCCCCCCGGCAGTCGGGGGGCCTAGAGATGATTGGGTGCCAGGGCAGTCTCCCCTAGAGAGCCAATCACCGCTCGTTTCGTTCTCTCCTGTGAAAAGTCATATATACACAACCGGTGGAAGTTGTTGGCAATCAGTCTGTCTGGCTGCTACTGTGTCTGCTGCTGTGTGTGGGTGTGAGAAGGCCAGAGGTGGCAGGGCCCCCTTCTTTCCCCTCCGGGGGGAAGGGGGGCCCTGCGGCCCTCAGCTCTGGCTAAGCCAGGGTTGGAGGCAGCATTGGAGTGAGTGTGTGTTTGTGAGGGAGGAGACTCACAAACAGCTGGTAAGCGGGAGAGAGGCAGGCCTTGCAGCCAAGCCCTCTTTCTCCCCCCCTTTTCAGCTAGACTGTGGAGGGGGCTCCTTTCCCTCTCACTGTAAAGTAGAGAGGAGGCTCGGCATTGGAGCCGAGCCAAAGTGGACGGGCGGAATGCAGCCTGGTGCCAGGGAGATAACCCCAGGCGAAATTGGAGACGGACCAGGGAAAGGTCCAGAGGATGTCCTTGCAGTGATTTAAACGGAGGACAGCCAAAAACTCGAAGGAAGAATGAAGATTCCAAGACGCGTACTGTGATAAACTGAACTAAACTGCAGCAGCACGGAACCGAGGTATGAGAGAGAGAATGACACAGCAGAGGTGGCACGGAACCAAGGAGGATGGACTCAGAGCTATCTTCTTGGACTTCATGAGGAAGAAAAGACTTCAGCAAACAGCTGGAGGTTGGTGGGGGGAGTGAACCCTTTTCCCTGAACACTCCCACGAGAGAGACACTGGGTACCTATCAGCCCGAAGGGCTTTTCCTGGACTAAAATTAAAGGGAGAGGCTTAAAGGGACTGATAGAAATGTATAATATTATATATATAGTTGCTTTTAGCTTGTACAGTATTTATTTGTGTAAAAATAAATGTATATATACTTCCCCTTTTCCCCTATAGAGGCCTCTTGCCTGAAAGTTTCTCTTCGGTGTTAAGATAAAATTGTGGGAAGGGGTGGGGGAAGCCTGGAAATTGGATTTTGGATTTTTGTGGTGGCTCGAACCACCACAGTTCTGATGTTCCAGCATGCGAGAGTCAATTTGGGTACACCTTTGGAGGCAGGTGTATGCCTTTGTCTTTTGATCTTTGTGTGATCACATTAGTAGAAGATGCTCGTTGGCCGCAGTTAACCAACAGGGGGAGATGAGCTTTGGTTAGGCCACCTTTTCTAGGCCCCTTTCTGAGTGGAGCAAGCAGTGCTCTCCTTGAAAAAGGTTGCTTGGTCATTCAGGATGCTGCCCAAAGAGACTGTCATCTCCCGTCAGTATCTTACGACCAATGCCCTGAACTGCCTGCATGCAGAGTTGGGTCTGCAGCTTCCAGTGCACCTTTCACCTGCTGTTTCGACCCTCGCCCGTTGCTACAGGGCTTTGCAGATGTGGGCAAAGCCTTCGAGCCTGCACAATGGATTTTTTAGGTGAGACGCAGTATGCACGGAACTGAACCCACCCTTTAATCCTGAGGTTCATCTGCCAGGGCCAAGCGAGCTTGGATGGTGGCAGCGATGTCCTCAGGACATAGGTTTAATTAGAGTATCCTCTTAGATGGATGACCTTACGGGCCTAAATGAGCTCCATCTGCCCGGGTTTGGAATTAGAGTTGTCCTTCTCCTAGGATGACTGCCAGAAGGCTAGCAGACTCATCCTGCCCATGGATATATTGTATCTGACCCTTCGGTTTTGACCTGTCTGGCAAGGGCGACCCTACCGAAGGCATGTGCCATCGCCAGCATAACTCGCAACTGCAAAGGGGTACACAGGTTTCTTTCCCATTAAAACGGTTAGGGCAAGCCTTACACTCCCTACTTTTCTGCCACCCATCTATATTCTATCCCAGGGAAATACCCAGGAACATCCCTTTGTCAGGACCACCCTTTCAGGATGCAACAAATATATCCAGAACATACCAAACCTGGGCAGTAGCCACAGGTGAGCCAAAAACAAACCATTCCAGTCCCTGTACCCACCCGAGGCTCGGGTACCTCTCCAAGACCCCAGCCTGGCCGAGAACCCCAACCCCCAGAAGAACCCACTATCCACCCTGACCTTATCCTCCCCCCACCGTGTTACCACATATCTTCCCACGCACTGTTCACCTGCGACACTTAATACAGGGCTGCCCCACCTGCCCTCCCGCCAGTCCGAGAACCCCCGCGGCCCGCCTGACACCCTTCCCCTCCCCCAAACCGGACCGGCAAACCTCTGTGTGCTCTGAAGCTCCACCTCTCCTCTCCCACAAGGGCTCAAATCACGCCGGCGAAGCTCCACCTCTCCTTTCCCCCACCGGGGGGCAGCCCTGTGCGGAACCAGGAGGAGCCCCCGTGGGCCACGCGCGGTTCTGGCGGGGGGGCCAAATTTCTATACTCTTAATGCAACAACCAGTCTCCAGCCAGATATAGCCCCATTCACTACAATCCTTTGAGCTCTGCCCTTCAGTCAGTTCTTCACCCAGCGCATGATGTACCAGCTCATTTCACTGTTGGACAACTTGTCCAGAAAGATGCTGTGAGGGACAGTATCAAAAGCCTTAATAAAATCCAGCAAAACTACATCCACCACTTCATCCACTAGGCAGGAATAACAAAGAAGAAAAATTCTTTTTTTTTTCCAATTTATGTGAAGAAGCATATTTTTAATGAGTAAAAATGGTCACATTTAATAGCCACAGCAATTTAATTAGTCTAGGGATTCTTCTCTTTGTGACAAAGTCCAAAGCAGTGAAAATCAAATATCCTCAACAGAGGGATGCAAACTTAAAATGAAGGCATAAATTGAGGTCTGCAGTAGTTTATCTGCATGGAATAATAGATGTGGTTTTAAAAGTGTTAAAAGTGCAGGCTTGACATCAAGTTCTGCTCATATGTATTACTGAAGTACTGTTAAAATTAACAGCAATTATTTCAACTAAAATCACTTTTTAAAATAAATAAGGATATTATCTTTGTTCTTCATTGGTCTCGGCTGGAATCTGCCAGTTTTCTTCACAGGGAAATCATAGCATTGCTTAAATTATTCATCATCATAGTAGAATCTTGCCCTTCACTACTCAGCCACATTTTATCTACACTAGTTACTGATCTTGATTTTATTTCTACTGCCCAAACTGACAGAATGGATGTCTGAAATGGATATGTAATTTGGAGAAATGAAAAACAGTGGCTCAACTTTTTGCTTAAGCAAAACAGAATACATCTGCACAAAGAAAATAAGACTGAAGTTATGTTTCATAGATTTTCTCTAGATTAAGAATATTTTTTTCTTGGTTTTATAACTTCAGTTCTTAGCTATGCTAGTTAGCATGCTCAGTTATCTTTTTTTATCATTTTTAAGTCATGTTGATTCATTTTTTTCCATTTAAATTGATCCCTGATTCTTGTCTCTGAGAAACAGGAACATCTCTTCTCTAGGACATTTTAAAATCTATTTGCAATATCTGATATTCCCATGCTTAAATTTTGTACCATGTTTTCTTAAAAGTCTTGTAATCCAGTTATTTTGTCCTTTATACACTGGGTTTGTTGCTCAGTATATATGCACTTGTGACCATGCAACTCCTATGATGTATCTAAGAACTTGATTAGACAGGAGACTACATTGCATCAGAGCCCCATTCATATATGAGAAAAGAAATCCAAACTTCAACTTCCATGAAAAAATATTAGAACATGGAGAGATATAATTTAATAACAACAAACACAAAACATTTTATTCAGTTTTTCCAGAAGAAAACATTTCAGCTGTATTGGGTCTGGTTGAGCTGGAGTTCATTTCCCCATAGTAGCCCTCACAGTGCTGTGCTTTGCATTGGCAGCTAGAAGGGTGTTGATAACACACTGGTGTTTTGGCTACTGCTGAGCACACCATCAGCACTGTAACATTCCTTCCTCAATCGAAGGCATGATCCTGGGAGGGGACACAAGTAGGTCAGCTGACCCAAACTGACCAAAGGGATATTCCATACCATGTGATGTCAGCTCAGATACAAAAGCTAAGGCAAGGAGCAGGAAGGCAGGCATTCATTGTCTCCAATGGCTGCCTGCTGAGAAACCGTTACACGTGCTGAAGCTCTGCTTCCTGGGAAGTGGTCGACCGTTGTTGCTGATGGGAAGTAGAGAATAAACCGTGTTATCTTTTGTGTTTTTGTGCATGCAAGCTTCTACTTTGATTTTGCTTTAAATAAACTGCCTTATCCCAAACCACGAGTTGTTTTCCACCTTACTCTCTCCCCTGTCCAGCTGGGAAAGGGAGTGATAGAGCAGCTGAGTGGGCACCTGGCATCCAGACAAGGTCAACCCACCCCTGCTTCTATGAAATACAGTTAAATGGCATACCTGAAAGCAGTCTAGTACTGCTAATAACAACCAGTCAGTTCACTGAGACTTTTCACATTTAGCACTGAATGCTAGATTTAAAATACACATAGCCCATGATTTTAATTTTTCCATATTTTGTGTATCTCTGACTTTCACTGCTAAACTATAGCCACCAAAATCTTGCCATCTCCTCACTATTTCTCAGGGCAACTTTAAAAATGCTATTGTTATTATTATATACACTCACCTCCCACCCACGTTAATTGTTCCACTCTGTTATTCCTGCTAATAGAAATTATATATATCAATCAACTTATATTTGAATTGGTAGCATGGTCACAATAAGCATCACCATAAAAATATTATTACTCTAAACAAAAATATTGCATTTAATGAAGTAAACTTGGACATTTGGATTTTTTTTTTGAGGAGTGGAGATGGTTTTGGGGGGGATTATTTGAGGACTTTTTTACACATCTGAAACATTTTTGTACCTGGTAAAAAAAAAAGGACTATTTGAAAATAAATTTATGCTTTGCCCTACAGTTATTTTTAATTAGTGTTTATAAATAATTAAGTAATGCATAATATATTATTTAGATGCAATGGTCTTAAGAATTTGAGTTGTATTTCAACTACAATTATAGTAATTTATTTATATATATTTATATGTTATAATATCTAATGTGAATATATTTGATTAATAATTTTTTAATTATGAAAGCATAAACACTGTTTTTTCTTTTTAGCTTCATTTTTGAAAAATACGACTTTTAACTACAGTATTAGAATATTCTATAGAAAATAAAATATTATTCACAGTAGAATGTAATTGAATTTAATTTACAATAAAACCCTTGAGTGCCTCTTTTAGATTATTGCATCAGCAATCAATGGTAAACAGCAATGCAGGCAAGACATGGAAGGTTTCTGACTTGTCAGTGTAAACACACCAGTGACAGAGGTTACTCACTCTTGTTAACTCAGTCATACTATGAATCTTCTCTTAGCACATGGCATCTTTTTGAGGCAAATGTGGTAAAGCTTATGGTTGCTGTAGTGAACTTATTTCATTGAAGTGCACATGCACATATAGATCATAATTTTTTTAGGATTTAAACTTACATATGCATACACATACACACAAACAAGTTTGAGGTCATATGCCAATTCTGTTCATGTATGCTTCTAAAGTAAAAAGATAATCTACATAGCCGTCATATGAAACTGATTTATGCCATTTGAGAATTATGTGGATTTAGAGGAAGATATAAATTAATATTCATATATTTCCAATGATATTTTTATGGCTTCTGGCAAAATATTGGTACCTCATAAAATCCTCAGTACTCAACTAAACAATAAACCTATAAAATTTATGCTTACATCAATTACAGTCATAGAAAATGAGGTTGCAATGGTCTTTTTTGAAGCAAATATTTAATACAGAAAAATGAGGGAAGAATTAGCTCCACTTCCATTTCAGTTGGTAGCACCAGAAGGTTATACTTTTCTATGTACCTGCAGAGAATTCTACAGTGCTTCAATAGAAATTGCTTTCTGTGACGGAAAACATCTAAACACAATAATTTATATTTATATTTATACAAAAAAGTGTTAATTTTACATTTTTTGATGTACCACAACTGCTGCTGATTTAGGTGAGAAAAAACCCCACACATGTACATTCTATCCTTATTGTACAGGTTTTCTGTTACTGACTTCAACTTTCTCATACAAGGTTATTGTATTAGATTCCAATTACATTAAACTATTACTGATATTATCATGATAATGATATTACTTTATAACACCCCAAACTCTTGTTTCCTTAAGATAATATTCTACATGACAGCAGAGTATTTTTTTTGTTCATGTCCCTTTCAGAGAACTGACATTAATAACAGAATAAATGTAACTTATTTGAAAAGATGTATTTTAAAAATTCTGATTTTAAAAAACAACTGTATGCCACTTTGTCTTTGCACAGAGTTTATTTTGGAATTAAAATGATCCTGATCAGGCCATACAGGTTCTCTACAAAGTGCCAAATATTGGTACTATTCAAGTCCAAAGATACACTGACCAAGCTTTGACACAAAGCATGGGATATTTATTTTTCCCAAACACCTCTTCTTAGACTTTAAACAAGACAAAATGTTGATCATTTCTCATAGTCATTCATTTATAAAGTTCATTTTGATCTAGTTTCTATTTTCTCCATACTGATACACAAACTGGAAGTGGAAAGGGTAAACAAAAGGCAGTTCCTTACCTATATCTTTTATATTTGCAGTTTCCTTAGTTTCTGTATCAGAGAAGGCTGGTGATCCTGCTCACTGCTGTGCCCTTACATGGTTTTCAGCATCATCAAAGCCATAATAGTCTACAAAACATCAAGCAAATGAAGACAACCTGTGTTCTTATCACATTGCACTTTAGCATAGATATTTAAATAATCAGTATTTAGGATAAGTGAATAAATATCAGTTCATCATTACATTCCAATGTTAGGAATGTTACCTTAGCTTTTTGTAAGAAATCAGGGAACTGAAAACTATGTTCTCACAACAGGCAAGAAACCTTGGAGGAGCAAGCTTAATCTTGCCTTGAACTCTATGCATCCTGTGATTATGTCTACATTACGTCTGTGATTGCCATTCTACTAGAAATTATTTTACAAATACCTCTATTTAGGTGTAGCCCAGATTAAAAAAAAAATCAAAGGCAAGAGGTTATAGATATAAAATTGAATAACGTTACAAGCAAAACATAATTTTCAAAATGTTACTTCTTATAATATACTGGAAATCTACTACTGATGCAGAGAATAACCAGTAGCATTTCCAATGTATCAAATATTGCTTCAGAGGTAATTAAAGCAAAACAGTCTAGCATGGAAAAATTAGCCCTCATTATTAGCCTATGGCAGAGCCCTAGGAAAGAGCAACTCAGAGATCTGCTGGAACCACTGCTGTTTACCTATGAAAGGAAAAACTTAGCAAGGTCTTGATACTGGGGAGGCAACATTAGTTGTTAGAGTGCATTTTAGAAATGTAGCTTTACCCTGACTGTTGATAGAGCACTGAACTAGAAAAGGCAATAGCAGACAGCTGGAACTGAGGACTGTCCCTGTCTGACCAGGTGTCCTTGTGTCCTACTTGCCCTTACTCCTTGTCTTCCTTGGCCTTCATGCAGGCAAAAAGGGAAGTGGTCATGCACCATACCGATGTGGATTTAGCTCCATCTTAAAGAATTGAAGAGTTAAGATGGCATCATTAGCTGTGCACGGCATGATTTGTCTCTAAACCTTGCAACAAGTTTAAATGTCCATGCATTATGTTATTAACTGGATTTAGTAAGTACTTAAGACTCATAATTTTTTTGTAAAAAACCTCTTGTCAACTTCTTTCTACCTAGAGGGGAGAGCTCAGCCTTCTGAGAACACATTGGTCAGGAGGCAACTCTCCACTGCATAGGAGGCTTTCCTGTGGTGTGAGAAGGGAAGGGGGACAGGGAGCAGCTTCCAGTACCACCATCACCACCACACTTATTGCCATGTTGTGATGATGCAAACTTGCACAAAAGCATGCCAGAACCGTTAATGGCTGCCAGTGTCTCCCTTGGTGTGCAGTCCTCATGGCCAGGCAGCAAGGCGTGCCAGGTGAGGGGCCATGAGGCAACCCTCAAGCTGAGGGACAGTTGCCCGCCTGGAGAGTTTTCACTTCATTCACATGAGGAGCTTTCCACACGCAAATGAAAGCACTTGAGATAATGACAAACCAGTATAATAATAACTCAATTACTTTGCACTATGATACCTGCTGGGAGGGGACTCACTGCTCTTATAGCTTGTTTGTGTGAGCCTGTGGACACAAATGACTGCTTCTTAGTAAAGGAAGTGTTAATTAATAATAATCACCAACAACAATTAATAGTTGTGACTAATAATGCACACTTTGTAGCCCAACAGATAGAAGAACCTAAATTATTAATTGTAAGTGTATATAACTATATATAAGTATATAAGCTAAATGCACATACATGTTTGCTTGGAGGGTCGCGGGTGGGCGAATGTCCCTGGGAATATCCCTGGGTTTGAGTGTAGGTGGCTCAGGAAAAGTAGGGAGTGAAAGGCTTGCCCTAATCATTTTAGTGGGGGAGAAGCTTGTGTGCCCTTATGAGGTTGAGAGCTGTGCTGGCGGTGGTATATGCCTTTGGCAGGGTCTCTCATGCCAGACAGGTCAAAACTGAAGGGTCAGATAAAATGTGTCCATGGGCAGGATGGGCTCACTAGCCTTCTGGCAGTCATCCTAGGAGAAGGACAACTCTAATTCCAAACCTGGGCAAATGGAGCTCGCTTAGCCCTGTAAGGTCATCCATCCAAGAGAAGGATACTGTAATCAAACCTTCGTCTTAAGGACCTCGCTGTCAGCGTCCAAGCTTGATAGGCCCTGGCAGATGAACCTTAGGATTAAAGGGTGGGTCCAGTTCTGCACATGCTGCGTCTCACCTAAAAAATCCATGGCGCAGGCTCGGGGGTGATATCCACATTTGTAAAGCCCTGTGGCGACAGGTGAGGGTCGAAACGGCAGGTGATAAGATGCACTGGAAATCGCAGACCCAACCCTGCATACAGGCGGTTCAGGATATTGGTCGCCTGAGACTGACTGAGATGACAGTCTCGTTCAGCAGCATCCTGAATGACCAAGGAGCCTTTTTCAAGGAGAGCACTGCTTGCTCCACTTGGAGAGGGGCCTAGAAAAGGTGGCCTAACCAAAGCTCATCTCCCCCTTCACCCACTTGGTTAACTGCAGCCAACGGGCATCTTCTGATGTGGTCAAACTAAGCCTAAGAAACAAAGGCATACACTTGCCTTTCAAAGATGTACCTAAATTGACACTCACATGCTGGAAAATCAGAACCATGCTCGATACTGCGGATTGTGGTCGTCCTGAGCGTCATTCTGCCCTAATTGCCCACGAACTGTCACGTCTCAACATCGATGTTGCTGCTCTCAGTGAAGTTTGTCTCCATGAGGAAGGCAGCCTTAGAGAACATGGTGCCGGTTACACACTCTTTTGGTCAGGTAAACCCAGAACCGAAAGGCATCGCTCAGGAGTTGGCTTCATGATTAAAAACTCTATTGTCCCTAAACTTGAAAATCTACCGACAGGTCATTCTGATCGCATTATCTCCTTACGCCTTCCACTACACAACAAGCAACATGTTGTCCTCTTTAGTATATAGGCCTCAACTCTCCAAGTTGACCCTGACGAAAAAGATAAATTTTACACCGACCTGCGCCGCCTTACCCAAAATATTCTTGCAGATGATAAGATCATTATCCTTGGTGATTTCAATGCCAGAGCAGGAAAGAACTTTGAAGCATGGAAAGGAGTTTTAGGCAAGAATGGTGTTGGAAACTGCAACGATAATGGATGCCTTCTGCTAGAATTCTGTGCGGAGCAACAGCTCACCATCACTAATACTATCTTTCAGCAGAAAAATAGTCTGAAGACAACCTGGATGCATCCTAGATCGAAGCGTTGGCACCTCATTGATTATGTCTTAGTGCGACAGAGAGATGGTCGAAATGTCCATCATAGCTGCGTGATGCCTAGTGCAGAATGTCAAACAGATCATCGACTTGTGAGCTGTAAACTTAACTTCAATCTTAAATTCAAACCTAAAAGGGGCAGTATCCCAAGGAGAAGACTCCAAGTTAACAATCTCCAACCAGCCACAGTGAGAGACAGATTCCAGGCAAATCTTCAAACTATGCTTGAAAATCATTCTACAGACCCCTTTCCTGAAACACTTTGGCACCATATTAAAAACAGCATCCTGCAGTCCTCTGAAGAACCCTTAGGGTTCTCCTTCAAGAAGAACAAGGACTGATTTGATGAAAACAATCAAGAGATCCAGGAATTGTTGAGGAAGAAGAGAACTGTTCATCAAGCACACCTTGCATTGCCTTCCGGTCACATAAGAAAAGCAGCCTTGCGTCTTGCATGCAGCAAGCTCCAACAGAAACTCCGTGACATCCAGAACAAGTGGTGCATCAATCTAGCAGAGAAAACTCAATTATGTGCAGATACGGGTGATCACAGAGGATTCTATGAGGCCCTGAAAACAGCATACGGGCCTACATACCAGGTCCAAAGCCCTCTACTCAGCGCAGATGGTCAAATGCTTCTAACAGATAAAACCTCCATTCTGAATCGATGGTCTGAACACTTTCAGACTCTTTTCAGTACCAACCGTGTAGTCCAAGACTCAGCAATTCAGTCCATCACACAGCAATGGGTGAAGTATGAATTGGATATTGCCCCTACTTTGGGAGAAACCCTTAAGGCCATACAGCAGGTGAAAATTGGCAAGGCAGCTGGGGTTGATGGAATTCCACCTGAACTCTGGAAACTTGGGGCCCAAGCACTCCATGCTAAATTTCATGAGTTTGTGGTGTGTTGTTGGGAACTAGGCGAACTACCATCAGACCTTCATTATGCAGTCATCATCACTTTGTATAAGAAGAAAGGAGAAAAATCAGACTGTTCAAATTACCGTGGCATTACTCTGCTCTCCATTGCTGGCAAAATCCTGGCAAGAATTCTTTTGAACAGACTAATACCCGTCATAGCAGAAGAAATTCTACCTGAAAGCCAATGTGGTTTCAGAGCCAACAGGAGTACCACAGACATGGTATTTGTTCTCAGACAACTGCATGAGAAGTGTAGGGAACAGAACAAAGGTCTCTATGTAACCTTTGTTGATCTCACCAAGGCTTTTGTTACTGTGAGCAGAAAAGGTCTATGGCAGATTTTGGAATGCTTAGGTTGTCCCCCTGAGTTCCTTCAAATGATCATCTCACTTCATGAGGATCAGCACAGCCAAGTCAGATATGGCAACACACTTTCTGAGCCCTTTCTAATAACCAATGGTGTGAAACAAGGCTGCGTTCTTGCACTAACCCTATTCACCATCTTTTTCAGCATGATCCTCCAAAGGGCCACAGCAGACTGCGATGATGAAGATGGTATCTACATTTGATATTGTATCGATGGAAGCCTATTTAAGCTAAGGCAACTGAAGGCCCATACTAAGACCTTAAATCATCTTGTCCGGGAGCTGCTTTATGCTG
The DNA here is from genome assembly GCF_003984885.1 of Neopelma chrysocephalum. NCBI lineage: Eukaryota > Metazoa > Chordata > Aves > Passeriformes > Pipridae > Neopelma > Neopelma chrysocephalum. The sequence continues at coordinate 202,583 of NW_020924959.1, forward strand.
ACGCCGCCGCCCTTGTCGCCCACACAGAAGTAGCTGCAGTGTTTAACATCCTACTTTGCAGAGGCTGCTGAGCTTTTTGGACTGGAAGTCAGCTTAAAAAAGACAGAAGTTCTCTATCAATCTGCACCTCAGGAAGTCTTCCATCATCCCCATATCACCATTGGCCAATCAGAGCTCAAATCAGTCCAGCAGTTTAATTACCTAGGTAGCCTCATCTCCTCAGATGGTAAGATTGATGGAGAGATAGACAACAGGTTAGCAAAGGCATATAGTGCCTTCGGAAAGCTCCATAAGAGTTTGGCGAAATAAACACTTGAAGAAAAGTACAAAGATCAGTGTTTACAGAGCCATTGTGCTGTCTACTCTTTTATATGGATCCAAATCATGGGTCATCTACCGCCACCACCTGCGACTCTTAGAACGCTTCCATCAACACTGTCTCCATACAATCCTAAACATCCACTGGTCACATTATGTGACTAATACATCTGTTCTAGAACAGGCAGCAGTTTCAAGTATAGAGGCCATGTTGCTGAGAACACAGGTGTGTTGGGCAGGACACGTCTCAAGGATGAAGGACTACCACCTCCCTAAGATCCTGCTTTATGGTGAACTTGCCACTGGTTGCCGCAAGAGAGGAACCCCAAAGAGGAGATACAAGGACTCCCTGAAACAACATCTCAGCCTTGGCCATATTGATCACCATAACTGGTCTACTCTGGCCTCCAATCGGGAGGTCTGGAGACACACTCTCTATAACGCTGCTGCTTCTTTTGAGAACACATGCAGGATCACTCTAGAGGAGAAAAGACAACACAGAAAGAATCATGTCTTACTGATACCACCTAAGGAGTCTTTCTGCTGTGCCTTTTGGAACCGGACTTGTCTATCTCGTATTGGCCTTTTTAGCCACCAGCGCGCTTGTAGCAAATGTGGGTAGAGCCCTTCCCAAATCTTCGTTCGCGAAGCCTAGCCGTGATGATAGATATGCACGTAACTATATATAATAGTGGGGGAAAATTATATATATACTACATATATATATGTAACTATATATAATGGGGGAAAAAAAGGTAGGCAGCCAATGAGGTGTGAGGGAGGGTGATCCTTGGCATGACTAACCTGGCCCAGCAGCACCTGGGAGAGCCTTGCTGCTGCCACTGGTCTCCCAGGAAATGCTAATCAGTACCCCAGTTGCAGGAGGCACTCAAAGCTCCACCGGTAGGGAATTGCTCCACTGCCATCTCAGCGTAGCAGTGGCCCTCGGTGTTGGGAGGTTGCAGGGGTTAGGTCTTCCAGAGTTGCCTCCTGCATGTCCCTTGCTGCAGGCTGAGGAGACCAGGCAAGCAGTTTCCAACACCAAGGTTTCTGCTCATTTTCAGTTTAATTCAGCTGAATTGAGTTGAAAAATCTCTTAAAAGGCGAAGTGTTCCTTCTCTTGGAGGCCAGCAGCCTGGGTAACCCTCAAGTTTGCTGGGGGTGGCCAGGTCCCTCACTGGGGGTAGGAGGGTAGCAGGTGCAGTTCCCCTGTCAGGGCTGCCCGCAGCTTCCTTATTTTCTAGAAAGGAATCCTCATGCGTGGACTCTACAGGGCCAAAGCACAGAGCCTTTCCTTCATTGGGGTGCCAAAGAATCTTTCTTCTCCCCTGACCCATGTGTTTGTTCACTGTAGACAGCCAGAGCTCCTTCCTTGGCAAGCTACACTTTAATAATAGATCTCCCCAATTAATACTGTCAGATATGACACAAGATCAAGACCCAAATCTATGAAAACTAATGATAGATATTTCATTGACCTATTATCCATCTGATCCAAAAGCAAATCACACTGTCTTCAACATGTATAGATATCGGCAACCATGAATCCAATCTTTCTTTCAGTGGCAGTTCTAAGAACAAGGACTGCAGGATTTGGCTCATTAATAGATTAATCTTAATCATATTGAATTGGGGGGGGAGGAATAGCATTAGCTGTAATGACAGGCTGAACACCCCACTCCCCTTCCTTTCTCCTACTATATGTATGTATATAAATAAACAACACTCTGTTATGAGACTCAGTCCTGCTTCCAACTAAGCTAATAACACAATTTCATCCAGATTAGACTATGGCCCTTGCAGGTAATCTTCACACCTGCTTTACACCACACACTATGAATCTATAGGTCTATATATACATGTACATGTGTATATAGCTAAAGATGTTCAACAGGTTCAAGAATAGCAAAATAGGTTATTGCTAGTAGACAACTACAAATCCAAAGGGCTCCTTTCTTCTTCTCCTTTCCCATTCCCTCCAAGAAAAGTCCATAAAAATGTATTAATTTTTATCTCATGCATTTACCATTTAGTCAGGAAATTTAATTGTCAGAAGTCTGGTGTTTTCTTTCCTCTAAATTAAAATAATGAAGGAGGTAAGACCTAATTAATATGCTAATTCCAGAGTGTGCAATCTATGAAAGTGTTGTGCATTTTAGAAATCTAAATGGACTTTTTCATTGTGTCTCTGTGGGACTGCTACTTCACCCTCCCTTCTGGAACTAGTCAACAGAAATGAGAAAACAACTTCAAATTCACACAGGAAAGGCCAGATTTGCCCTATAAGACAGCACACTGAAGTTCTTTATAAAATTAAATATTTCACATATTGAAATAAAGTATTTCCATTTCAATTGAAACAAATAATGAATTTCTTCTATGTTAATGCATATTAATGGCAACTTTAGGAAGGCATAGATGCACTCATGAATATGTCTATTCATACAACCAAATTCTGGACTAGTAAATATAGTTTCCTTCTCTGCCATATTTTGTACAATACTCAGCTTTTGTTACTTAGTGCAACAGCCCCACTAGCACTATGGCACTATGGCTTACAGAAGACTTACAGACTTTTGTATTTTCTTTCTACCTGCCATGGATGGAGTTTAAACATGTGCTAGTGTCATTTTGCTCTTTATACTTCAAGTCTGAATTATCCTAATTCCTATTATTGTTCCTATCTTACAGTTTGTTACATAAGAAATTGAGAAAATACAAGTTTTCCACAAGCCACTCTGAGTGGTCTCTGTCAGTATTGCTACAAATGACAAATGCTGCAGATATTGTTACTGCTTAGAAATGTGGTTGGCACAGATGTATTAATTAAAAGTGTAGTTACTCATTCCTTTGCAGTTTTATGCTAAGAACTGCATGACATTTAATGAAACTAACAAAATCACAGTCAATTAGATTAAAAACACATGTTCTAATAAAATATGTAACTAACTCCTTGCAATGTATTTGAACTGCTTCTTTTTCTTAGTCTGCATTGTGCCAATTGATATATGAATCCTAAATAGAGGACTGAACTGAATAGGACTTATAATAGGAACTATTATCAAGTGGGAAAAAAAAAAGGTAATAAAAACTGAGAGAACTGGAAACATTTCTTCTGGTACCTGGATCTACACTGAGATGTATTAATATATTTCACTAACACCTACAGAAATATATTACCCACCATTACTTTGTTTATCGACTTCAGCCTAATTTCTTCTAATTATTCAAGGATAAATCTTTCCCTAGACTCAATTCAGAAGCAACCTGTGTAATATGGAGTACACTTATGTATGTTTTATCAATCCCAAGCTAGAGTTGGAATAATTGCAAGATACAAGCTTGCTGACACAATTTATTTTCTTAATTAAATAAAAAGCAGGTTCGTAACTTGAACTTCTCAGGAAATGATAAGCCATCTCTATATGCTGAATTCAAGTTCCCATAAGAAATTAAAAAGTTCATCTGAGTAAAATAACTTGCAAATTAACTCATTTTTCTCTGATTCTTTTTTTGTTTTGTTTTGGGCATTGTAGACCTGAGCAATGATATTAGTTCTAGTGTGGGAAAATATTATAACCGAAATTTGGTAAGTTATTTGCAGATTTCAAGTTTTTCTTTACACTGTGCTGACATTTAGTACAGCCCTGGTGAGGAAAACAATACTACTATTCATAGCTCTAGACCTAGATTTCAATTGACTTAAGCAGGCACAATGAAACTTGGTCATTCACTGGTAACTCATATTGTGTTCTCAAATTTTCTCTCAACAAAAGTATAATGACTCAGTATTGTATGGTTACATAGACAAGGGCCCAGAACAAGAGACACTAGTTTTGTCTGATGGTGTGAGAAAGTTATGAAAGGATCTTTTCTTCCAGATGGTGTTAAATTCAGCTGCCTTTTTAACATTGGCCTTGCACAGCAATCTGCTGCTCCCTTTTCACAGAGAATAAGCCTGGATTCCTACTAGTTAACATGCATACTCACGCAACCTGCAACTTCAACTGTTTTATGGTAGAGTGGCATGCTAAATAAACTTGATCTGTTTTTTCCCAGTGCTAAAACTAGCCTTCAAAGGACTGCTCAACTGATATTTAAACTTCTTTATATTTAAAGATGTATATTGTTTGATTGGGTTTTTTATAAGTTTTAAGGAAACAGCAATTTACAGATAGATATTTTACATAACATTCTTTGCTACATGAGGCAAGCATAAACTTGGAGGACATGCTACTACATTTTAACATGCTCTCTTTTCCCAAGTCAGATTTGCAGGAGAAGGGTCATTTTACTTCTAAGCAATGAAGGAATAATAATAATAACAATTACTATGTGTTTTATTCATTTATAGTCCTGTAATGTCAATATGGTACAAATCAATTTAATATTACAACGGCTAACACTATTATAATATTTATGTTTTTCCTGGGTGTTTTTCTTAAAAAATTTGCATAAAATACCAAGATGCAAGCAAAAGCTTAAGTAAATTGACTCCATTAGATGCCTGAGTAAACAATAGGTTTCCCCAGAAAACAGTTTATTGCCTTAATTGAAGGTCTTTCAGAAAGAAAACCACATACTTTGTAATGTAAATATTAATTGTAGTAGACAATCGCTCTAGGTAAATAGCACCCCTGGATAGAAGTAAATGAAACGCATACAGACACTCAAAATGAAAGACTGGTTGCACAAACAGTGCTTCAAATGTAAATAAACAAGGGGCTTCTCATCGGTCACTACAGTGGTAAAACTTTGGCAAGTGTACAACAGCTAAAGTAGGAATTTATGTAAATAAAGTTTGGCTGGGGTACTAGTTGAATCTCAGTAAAAAAGCCACCGAGTAAGCCTTGAAAATCCTACAGAATGTATTTGGAACTACACGGAAGATAAGATGACTTTGGAGATTAATTATTTATTTTAAATCAACAATGCATGTCATATTTCTAGGACCTGTTTGATGGTTCTCTGCTTCTTTCCTCTCAGAGTATGTGATGTAGAGGTAAGTATTTCCATTATAAACCCCTGAACAATATTTTATGTGAGTCATCCTATTACAAAGTAAAGATTGAAAAAACAAAAACCCCCAAAAAAACTCAAAGCACCAAAAACACAAACAAACAGCCTGTACAAGGTTAACCCTTTAATTTATGAATAACGTTGAGAATTGTTTCCTTATCTCTGATCTTATTTTAATCTACCTTAGAGATGTTCAATTTCTAAGATAGTATTAGACACTAGTCTGCCTTTGGAAAAATGTTTAGATTGAGTTCAAAAGAAAATGTTGCCCTTAAAAATTAATCCTGCTCAATTTCACTGTAAAAGGTGCCTAAACTGCAATAATTATAAATATGAATAGCATCCAAACAAGTGTTTATTAAAACCCATGAGGTGTTTGCAAGGTCAACATATTATGTCTGCTATTTTTTCCATCAGGGAAGAGAGGCACAGTCTCCATAGCTGCACCTCCCCAGTTGCCTTGCCTCTGCCTTGCCTCTCCTAAATCATCTGCGATACTTGCACCATGGAAGAAAAGTGAAACTTGCTTTCAAGGAACTTGTACCGAGGTTCCAGAATTAACAGAAAGAGACAGTGTGCAGCCACAGAGCAGTTAGTGTTCTCACTTGGGAGCCTGCAGATGGCTGTGGGTGGGAAATATCTCCACTTATGGAGGTGATGGAGACGAGTATGGTATAGTGCAGTTGATGGTTTTTTTTCATTTTCCAGCCCCCAGCAGAGCTGTCTGTCACAGGCTGCTGGGGCATGGAATTACCACTTGCCCTGAGCGTGGGAATGGGAGTGCCAAGCAGTTCACATCTTTTGCAAGTCGTTTAAGGGAATCAATTAGGCAAGAACGACCGTCAGCTTCCCCACCCCCTTTCCATTTCTGTCAGTTTGGGATACCAGAGCTGTTTCCTAGATAGATCTGATCATCCTTAAACAAAAAGAGAGGAGGCGCACACATGGATTTTTTGAGTAAATGTCACTTTCATTTCCAGTGCTAGGCACAGAGGAAGACACAGAACATTTTTAACACTTTGACAAGGGAGGAGGCGATCTCGTCTCCATCATGTCTTTCTGCTTCAATAGCTTCCTCATGGAAACCTTCTCAGAGCAGAGAAGCATCTGTGCTTGCATTTTGAACAGAAGAATAAAAATCAGCCATCAGTTTTTCATCCTTGTGCAGTTCCACCAAGTTCTCAGTAGATATAAATTCTTAAGCTTGCCTACATGCCAATGTAAACTTTTTTGAAAACCTGTTTTCATATTTGAAATAAACCCCTCAATGCTTTGTCTAAGATGAATGCCGATTGATTTTTTTCCAGTTCAGTCCACACTGTATCATCACCACCACCATCAACCACCATCATCATCCTAAACAACTACCAGCTTTATTTTTAAAGCCATTTCATTGCAATGAATAATTTTGTAAAATGAAACAGCTCAGCCCAGTTAAACATTAACTGGTCTAGGTTCCTCTTTATTTATTTATTTAACAGCAATAGTTGCGCATGCACTGTTTACCATCAGTACCATTTCCTTGTCTCAGCATTTAGCATCTGACAACTTCATATTTTGGACTAAGTATGCCATTTAATTCCCTCCACTCCCACCTTTAGCTGTAAAAATGTTAGATTCAATAAGCACTCCTGACCTTTCTTGATTGTTTTTGTTTGTTTGTTTGTTTTTTACTATCTCTTGCAGTAGTCTTTTATTTTCGCACGGTGTACGATGATCTTGAAGGAGTTTTTACTTTCGGTTATCTAGCTTTATGAAGACAAAAACACTCATACAGCTAGATAACCAAAGATAACAACTCGCTTCCCTCTAACTTTCCCTGCTAGAATCCAGATATTTTTTTATAGACGTGCAGTTTCCTCCAAGAGTACTAATGCTGCTTTAAAATAGTCATCCTTTTATGCAACTGTGACCTGATATGTGTGTGTGCGGGGGAGGTGCTCAGCTACTAACATCCAAAAGAGATCTGTTGTCTTCAAAGTTTTTTCAGAACTTTTTCTTTCAGTCAGTAATTTCCAGCAGGGATAGACAACAACTCATCTATTAATATCAGAAAAACCCAGCTATTAAGGTGCATGATGCTGTGATAAGACTAAAAAAGCATCCATCCCTTCACAAACTTCCATTTGTGTTATAAATTGCTTCAGAGTCACAAAAGAGTCTTTAGACTCTAATAATGGCCCATCTTCGCGAACGAAGATTTGGGGAAAGGTCTTTTACCTTTCCAGCCTGCGCAATGGATTTTTTTAGGTGAGACACAGCCTGCGCTGAACTGAGCCCACCCTTTAATCCTAAGGTTCATCTGCCGGGGCCAAGCAAGCTTGGACAATGGCAGTGAGGTCCTCAGGACGTAGGTTTGTTTAGAGTGTCCTTCTCATAGATGGATGGCCTCACAGGCCTAACGGACTCCATCTGCCCGGGGGACTGGCTGGATTCGAACCTGGGTCGCAGAGGTGAGAGTCCTGCACGCTAACCACTAGGCCACCAGGGGTCCCC
>NW_020924960.1:0-186019 GCF_003984885.1 Neopelma chrysocephalum
GCCATTATACTGTCTACTCTTCTATATGGATCCAAATCATGGGTCATCTACTGCCACCACCTGCGACTCTTAGAACCCTTCCATCAATGCTGTCTCCGTACAGTCCTAAACATCCACTGGTCAGATTATGTGACTAATACGTCTGTTCTAGAACAAGCAGCAGTCACAAGTATTGAGGTCATGTTGCTGAGAACACAGCTGCGTTGGGCAGGACACGTCTCACGGGTGAAGGACCACCGCCTCCCTAAGATCGTGCTCTATGGTGAACTTGCCACCGGCTGCCGCAAGAGAGGAGTCCCGAAGAGAAGATATAAGGACTCCCTGAAACAACCTCTCAGCCTTAGCCATATGAATCAACATAACTGGTCTACTCTTGTGGGAAACGACTGGATGGTAGACCATGAATTTGAGCAGTTGCAGTTCTGAAGTGGTAAAGAATGTAAACAATCTAGGATGGGAAAGTAGAAAAGGAGCAAAACTGTTGTAAATAACAGGTGCTGGTTTTGAGATTTGCCAGCACGTGAAGAACTGTCGACCACCTATCAAAAGATGAGTTTAGGCACATGAACAGAAGTACCTGACCAATGAAATATAATATTCTTGCACGTGGACAAAGAAAAAGAATATAAATCTAAGCTTAATGTAAATAAAGTTGCCGTGTGCCTTTGCCTGCTATCGGAGTGTATTCCTTTCCGTCGACATACTCTGGCCTCCAATCGGGAGGTCTGGAGACACACTGTCTTTGATCCTGCGTGCTTTCTCAAAAGCATCAGCAGCGTTACTCTTGAGGAGAAAAGACAACACAGAAAGAACCGTGTCTTGCAGAATATACCACCTAAGGAGTCTTTCTGCTGTGCCTTTTGCAACCGGACGTACCTATCTCATATTGGCCTCTTTAACCACTAGCGTGCTTGTAAGAAACATGGGTAGAGCCTTCCCCAAATCTTCGTTCGCGAAGCCTAACCATGATGATTATGACTCCCAGGAAGGAGGGTAGACAACCTAGATATCAAGTGGAAGATCAGATTAACCCTGACCTTTCTAGGTCAAGGGAAGAACTGAGGTCATGCCTTTCTCAGGCCCACCAAAGTCACAAGTGCTGATACAAAATTCAGGAGGACAAATGGTGCTACTACCCTTCAAAATACAACGTTAACAATTACTTGTGTTTTCACTCATTACATCACTGTATATGTTCTACCCTGTCTCTCTAAAGCAATCATATAAATCATTGAAGAGAATGGATCTATTTTTTCCTCAGATATCCAAGCCTTGAAATCTTACGAATATTTTAGAAATTCAGTCTTCAGTTTACCAGATCATTTTATTACTTGGAACTGTCTGGGGTGGGGTTTTTTGTTTTGGGGTGGCTTATTTGTTTGTTTGTTTGTTTTGTTGTTTGGGGAGGTTTTGTTTGGTTTTTTGCTGGTCCTTACTTTGTAGAACAATAACTTGGAGGCTGTAGTGGGTTGAACTTGTTCTTCTTGAGGGAGAACCCTAAGGATTCTTCAGAGGATTGCAGGATGCAGCTTTTAATATGATGCCAAATTGTTTCAGGGGAGGAAACTGCAGAATCTGTGGAATGGTTTTCGAGCCTAGTTTGAAGGTTTGCCTGGAATCTTTCTCTTACTGCGGCTGATTGGAGATAGTATCCCTTGGAGTCTTCTCCTTGGGATACTGCCCCTTTTGGGTTTGAATTTGAGATTAAAGTTGAGTTTACAGCGCACAAGCCAATGGTCCGTTTGGCATTCTGCGCTGGGCATCACGCGGGTATGGTGGACATCGCGGACATCTCTCCGTCTCACCAAGACATAATCTATGAGGCGCCAATGCTTAGACCTGGGGTGCATCCAGGTTGTCTTCAGACTATTTTTCTGCTGAAAGATAGTGTTAGTAATGGTGAACTGTTGCTCCGCACAGAATTCTAGCAGAAGTCGACCATTGTCCTTGCAGTTTCCAACACCATGCTTGCCTAATATTCCTTTCCAGGTTTCAAAGTTCTTTCCTACTCTGGCGTTGAAATCACCAAGGATAATGATCTTATCACCTGCAGGAACCTTTTGGGTAAGGTGGCGCAGGTCAGCGTACAATTTATCTTTTTTGACAGGGTCGGCTTGGAGAGTTGGGGCATATATACTAAAGACAGCAACGTGTTGCTTGTTGTGTAGTGGAAGGCGTAGGGAGATAATGCGGTCAGAGTGACCTGTCGGCAGATTTTCGAGTTTAGGAACAATAGAGTTTTTGATCATGAAGCAGACTCCTGAGAGATGTTTTTTGGTTCTGGGCTTACCTGACCAAAAGAGTGTGTAACCGGTACCATGTTCTCTGAGGTTGCCTTCCTCGTGAAGGCGAACTTCACTGATGCCTTTCAGTTCTTGGTTTACCTGACCAAAAGAGGGTGTAACTGGCACCCTGTTCTCTAAGGCTGCCTTCCTCGTGGAGACGGACTTCACTGAGAGCAGCTCATGGGCAATTAGGGCAGAACGATGCTCAGGACGTCCGCTATCCACAGAATCAAGCATGGTTCTGATGTTCCAACATGCTAGAATTAATTTAGGTACACCTTTGGAGGCAGGTGCATGCCTTTGTCTTTTGATCTTTGTGCGACCGCATTGGATGAAGATGCCCGTTGGCGTGTGGTTAACCAACCGGGTGAAGGGGGAGATGAGTTTTGTTTAGGTCACCTTTTCTAGGCCCCTCTCCGAGTGGAGCAAGCAGTGCTCTCCTTGAAAAGGCTGCTTGGTCGTTCAGGGTGCTGCCCCAAGAGACTGTCATCTCCGGTCAGTCTCAAATGACCAATATCCTGAACCGCCTGCATGCAGGGTTGGGTCTGCAGCTTCCAGTGCACCTTTCACCTGCCGTTTCGACCCTCGCCCATTGCTACAGGGCTTTTTGCATGTGGGTAAAGCCTTCAAGCCTGCGCAGTGGATTTTTTAGGTGAGATGCAGTATGCGCAGAACTGAACCCACCCTTTAATCCGAAGGTTCATCTGCCAGGGCCTAGCAAGTTTGGACGGTGGCAGTGAGGTCCTCAGGACGTAGGTTTGATTAGAGTGACCTTCTCTTAGATGGATGACCTTACAGGGCTAAGTGAACTCCATCTGCCCGGGTTTGGGATGAGAGTTGTCCTTCTCCTAGGATGACTGCCAGAAGGCTAATGAGCTCATCCTGCCCAAGAATGTATTAAATCTGGCCCTATGGTTTTGACCTGTCTGGCATGGGTGACCCTACCGAAGGCATGTACCATCGCCAGCATAGCTCGCAACCACATAGGGGTACATAGGCTATGTTCCTATTAGAATGATTTGGGCAAGTCTTTAATTTCTTACTTTACTATCACCTATCTATATACAATCTCAAGGAGATACCCAGGAACAATCCTTCGTCCTGTCCACCCTTTCAGGATGTAACAGCCCAAAGCAAATATATCCAGAACATGCAGAATCTGGGCAGTAGCCACAGGTGAACCAGAAACAAACAGACAAACAAACAAACCAACCGTTCTGGCCCCCGTACCCATCCAAGGCTGGGGTGCCTTTCAAGGCCCCAGCCTGGCTGGGACCCCCATCATTCTAAAAGAACCCACTACCCACCCTGACCTTATCCTTCCCCATGCAGCATGTGCAGCGGTTGCTCAGGAAGACAAATGCCATCACCCAAAATGTCCCCCCCTTCCTCATCCTTCCCCCAAATTTATATACTGAGTATGATGTCATATGGTCTGGAATATCTCTTTGGTCAGTTGAGGTCACCTGTCCCAGCTGTGTCTCCTCCCAACCTCCCATGCACCCCCAACTTCCTTGCCAGCATAGCAGTACAAAACCAAGAAAAGGCCTTGTCTCTGTGTAAGCCCTGCTCAGCAATAACAAAAACATCTCTATATCATCAATCCTGTATTCAGCAGAAATTCAAAACACAGCCCCATACCAGCCACTGGGAAGAAAATTAACTCTACCTGATGCCTCAGAGTTTTTTTATTTTTTGGTATGTATTCCTGGGACCTGTAGGCTCATTAAAGCTTCTGCTCTTCTTATCTCCTATACTAAATTGGCCTGGAGTCTTTTTTTCTCCGCAGTCTTTTAGGCAACAGTTTGGCACCCGAAAGCCAGAAAAAAACCGGACCTGAGATTTCTTCGCATCGGTCCTCAGAATCACATACAGAGGTGAGATAAGAGAGCAGCTGCTTTGGGTAATTTTGTTAGCAGCTGCAAAGAGGGTTTTTCCCCGGAAATTGGGAATTCGGCGGGCTGGAAGGTGAGGCTAGACTTGGGCCCAGTTGTTGCAAAAGTCGGTGTTTTCCCAGTCTGTGGGCGAAAAGTGTTTCGCCTGGATGGGCAGTTTGACTGTCCCTTGTGGCTTCGGTAAAGGCAGGACAGGGGGTGGTAACTCAAGGGGTTCCATGTTGGCTGGGTATGGCCAGAGGGGAGGGACACCTTTCCATGTGTTAAAATAGTCTGTTCTTGCCTGAAGCCAGTGGTGGTGCTTGGAGAAGTAGCTCGCACAGTATTCCTGAGGCTGTGAGTTCAAATCCTAGCACTGAAAAGTGTTTTCCCTGCCTGTAACTTGCCATCATGGGTTGCGTGCAATCTGGAGAGGAGGGAATCTACTCCTTTAGCTTTGGTTTTGCAGCACTGGAGGCATCTAACTGGCCCTGAAACATCTTTGAGAAGGCAGGAGTTATGTAGACTCTATAAATATGTGGCCTTTGCATGGGCTACTCAGAGAGGAGGCTTGGCCAAAGTTTGGCTCTTTTGAAATGAATATAGTGTTACAGCTTATTTCAATCCTTCATAAGGAGGAACAGTGGAATGAACTACTGTATGCCGAATTGTTTCTGTTTTTTTTAAACCATCCAGAATGGAGGGGAGAATATAAGAAGGATAAAGCCTCCGTAGAGGCAGAGCGCGAGGGTATGTATTCCTGGGACCTGGAGGCTCATTAAAGCTTCTGCTCTTCTTATCTCCTATACTAAATTGGCCTGGAGTCTTTTTTTCTCCTCGGTCTTTTAGGCAACAATCTCAGTCAAAACCAGCACAACAGTAGAACCTGCTCAGGGACAAAGCTATGGCTATGCACACACAGAGAAACCACCAGTCTGAGAACAGAGATACAGAAAACACTTCCTTTGAGGTTAGTCAGGAAATGCTATAACACCCCATTAAAAAACATAGTTTTATGCATTTCATCCTTTACCTGTCCTTATTCCTGTCCTAAACTGATAGCTAACGATTTAGGTGAAACTGAAAGCAGAAAGAACAGGGGAAACAGAACAGGAAAAGTACCTTTGAGGCTCGACACACTTTCCAAGGTAGCCACAATATTCTCTCATCAGAATTCTTCAACTGGGTGTTTCTACATCTAATAGAGTTTCCCTTTTTAATTCCTAAATGGCTTTCACCAGTATTGTTCTGAAGGTCAAATTTATTTACCTATGTTAAACACTTTGAGCAAAATTCAATGGTTTCAACATAGACATCCACTGTCATGGAAAGAACTGTGGGGCATCCCACTGTCCTGGAAGTCCTGTGTCATATCTATCTGCCCCAAGCACGTCTTAGCCTCTGTAGGGCATTTGAGAGATCACTGGATATCTGTGTTCAGACAACTGCATCTCATCCCTAGGTACATGTTTGCTGTGGGTTCAATGGAAATGATACACAGTTCCTGAAGGTGACACATATCCAGCAGGCTGAATTGCCTTCTACAGATGTTTGCCGTTCTGCCTCAAATTTATATATTCTTGAATAACTAAACTTCTTCTTGGTTTCCTTAGGCAGGTGTCATAGTTAAGTGAGATGACTCTGGACCTGAGTGCCTCCCAGTTCTCAATGTACTTATCTTACCAATGTTCCTGTGAAGGAAAGAGATGCTTTAATTCTTCCCTGACATATGCACAACAGAAAGAGTCATGTAGAAAGTTGGTACTTGAGGATGAAATTGACTCTCCATCTCCTAGATTGTAGCTATTGAATTGTCCCATCTTTTGTTGTTAGAATTGATTGCCTCCACAACAACCAAAGGTTTAAAAACAATAATACTAATAATTTGATTCTACTGCATTCATTTACTTTAACACTGTAGCTTATTTTTAAGGGTTTTTTTTAAAGCATCTTTGTCAAGTTCCTCATTTTTCCTTTGCATATTTTGATTCAGTTATAATATTAGGAAACAAAAAAAAAAACAAGAACCCAACTTTTCTGCTGATTACTTCAACTCCCACTACACAGCAGATCACTGAGAAAACCTAAAGATGAGTCAGAGGGTGAAATAGGAAGTGTAGAGAGATTGCCTTAAATTAATGAGTCTGCTGAAAAAATATCTGAAAAAAAGTAAAAATAATTATATTCACATTTTTAGATAAGTTGATTTTAAAGGTTTTCTCACTCAGTAAAAGCATCAGTATATTTTAATGTGGAAGAGAAAAAATTATAGAAAATTTATTTTTATTTTGATTAACTTGAGCCAAAACCTAAATAAAGAATTAAATCACTAAAGTGTAATGCAGGAGAAATTTACATTATAAGGTATCACAAGATATTAAATCCAGTCCTTCCTACTAATAGCTATTGAAGGTCCCAAAGCCTATCCTATCCTAAGTCCAAACAGAATAATGACGTTGACACTCCATGTATTGGTGCTGCATTATCAGTGAAGGAGAGATTTTTCATTCACTTCCAAGTCTAAAACCTTGCCTGGTTGCTAGCTGTTGTTAAACAGGCACTGTTCTCAACAATCTCTTGTCTCTTAGGACCACAATTTTACATCCCATCCATGAAAGACATTGCACTGCCATCTAACACACTTCTGGGCTATTGGTTCAGCACAGAGAACTGCTTAGGAGATTTTCCTAAGGGCCTGTCATGTGAAAGGTGGCATTTTGCATACAAAATTCAAACATTTCATGATGTTTCTTTTAGATAATCAGAAGCAATAGTTTAGAACAAAATTTTAGTCCAAGCTCAGATGCACATAACAGTGGATGAGGGTGTTTGAGAAACATTATATTATTCATGGGTAATAGGGATACAGTTTGCCAACATGCTCTTTGCCAAGACAATGCTTTTCATCAGTGAGTACCTACCTTGAATAGTCTGGGAAAGGCTAGGAAGTGGGCACATATAGAAATACACTGCTGCTAGCTGTGGGAGGAGTGAAGGATTTTGTTGTCTATGTAGTGTGATGTTATGGAGCAACGTTTTGGAGATCTTACTCCCATATGACTGCTTGCAGCATGGCTTGGGTGGAATCATTTAACCTACCTGGCCTCTGGGAAGAATGGCTGTCCTGCGCTATTTTGCATGGATGTTTTCAAAGTCTTCTTTCAGAACTGCCTTGTCACATGATGTGAGTTTTTGAATTATCCACTCCAAATAGGACAGAAGCACCTCTGCTTTTACCTTCTACTGGATTCAAAGGAGTTTTGCTTGGGTGGGGGCTGATAAGATAAGCTGATAAAAAGACTAGATAACTAGATTAGGGAAAATAGGATATAACCAATAATGACAGTGAGTGAGAAGGCTGGCAACTGGGCAGGGATCACAGGATTTAATGGAGAAGTCAAATGTGAATTGAAGTGTTTTTGGCTACCAAATGAGCTAAAACAATAAAACAAGGGCACCAAACTAGGCCTTCAGACACATGAACTCCTAAGCCCAAGATTACAGAAGAGAGGGGAAAGAGAAGAAGGAATGACTGTAAACAGACTTAGAAAAATAGAGGAAAAAAAATAAAGAAAAAAAATCAAAACAAACCCACACCTTAGCAGGGGAGCAGGAGGATGCAATGAAATTAAATGAAATGATGAATGCTGAGCAGGAAAGGAAGAAGTGGAGCAAATCCTTTTGCTCGGGTTTAAGGTCAGGCTGTGGGAAACAGGTAAACACCATATTGCTTAAAGTTGAACTGTCCATGCTTTGTGATCTGCATTTTTTTCTTGACCACAGTCATGCTGAAAGTAAGGGATGTGTATGAGAATACTATTCATGTATTTGTTTAATGAGAAACCGAAAGAATAAAATCTAGCTTTTTTCTTCAGATCTGCACAAGCGATTCTTTCTTGCGGATCACCTGAGTCCACTGGTTCTGGAGCAAGAACAGCTGACATCAGCTTCCTTATCACACAGAGAAGATGGCAGGCTGCAACATGTGCTTTGCATGTGTTTGTCATTTTGTAGGTTGAGAAAATTCATTTTCTTATAGACTGTTTTACAGAGATGAGCATTGCTTGTTTCTTCTTCCAGATGGGCAATACATTATGGTGGTACTGGTTTTGTAATGAGGATGATTTAAGCATAGGAATAAGGTAAATTGGAGTAGAAAGAGGATAAATCTTTTTATTCATTCATATTGCTAAGGAAAGCAAAACAAAACAAAAACCTAACAATAGGTACTTCCTCACCCATCATATTTCTTCAAGGCAGAATGAAGCCCCCATAATGCAGAAGGGAATGGTCAGTCACCTGCTGTGCCACTTAGACCCACACAGGTACATGGGGCTGGATGGGATCCCCCAAGAGTACTGAAGGAGCTGGTGAAAGAGATCACCAAGCCACTTTCAATCATTTACCAGCAGTCCTGGTCAACTGGGGAGGTCCCAGGTGACTGGAAGTTGGCAAATGTGATGCCCATCTATAAGAAGGGACAGAAGGAGGATCTGGGAAACTACAGACCCGTCAACCTGACCTTGGTGACAGGGAAAGTCGTGAAGCAGATCATCTTGAGTGCCACCATGAGACATGTACAGGACAACCAGGGGATCAGGCCCAGTCAGCAATCTCATGGAGAAATTAGCTTCTTATGGCTTGGACAGGTGCATTCTTCCCTGGGTAGAAAACTGGCTGGAGGCGGGGCCCAGAGAGTGATGGTGAATGGAGTTAAATCCAACTGGCAGCTGGCCATGAGTGGTGTTTCCCCGGGCTCAGTATTTGTGCCAACCCTGTTTAATATCTTTATCAATGATCTGGACCAGGGGATCAAGTACACCCTCACCGAGTTTGCAGATGACACCAAGTTGGGCAGGAGTGTTGCTTTTCTGGAGGGTAGGAAGGCTCTGCAGAGGGATCTGGACAGGCTGGATAGATGGGCCAAGGCCAATTGGATGAGGTTCAACAAGGCCAAGTTCTGGGTCCTGCGCTTGGGTCACAACAACCCCATGCAATGCTATCGGCTTGAGGAAGAGTGCCTGGAAAGCTGCCCAGTGGAAAAGGACCTGGGAGTGTTGGTTGACAGCTGGCTGAACATGAGCCAGCAGTGTGCCCAGGTGGCCAAGAGTGAAACAACACTGGTTTATAAATATATATGTATATGGCAGTGTTATTTTAGAACAATTTGGATTCAATGGAAAGGAGGTATGTAGCTGTTTTGGTTATTATCTACAGAAATATAGCAATATAAAAGTATAAAAATATCACTTAAGAAAATATATAAGGAAAAGAAAGAAAGAGAAAGAAAAGAAAAGAGTAGATAGTGGAAAGGAAAGATACCACCACCCGTGGATCCAGCAATGAGACTTGATTGTTGCAATTTAGATGTCCATTGGTCGAAGTGATGGTCACAGTCTTGATCCATCAGGTGTGGGGGAAGCTCCAGGAAACAGAGTTCAACAGGTTAATATATGTTCAAGTTCAGGTGGGAATGCCCAGGTACCTCCTCCGGGGGAGGAGTTTTACACTATCTGATGCAAATTTGGGTCAATAAGTATTGTACAAAAACCCACGTGAAGGTGTCCTATGGCAAGATCCTGTAGAGTTGTTAGCATGGGGAAAGGGGAATGCTTGTGTTTTGTTGTCTGCAGGACCCCGTTGGCTTACAGTACGTTTGGTAAAACCTTATCATGAGTGGGACGGACCCAACACGCAATCCGATTCTGCAGATGCAGAGACTGTCCCTCAAGAATCCCGTAAGGAGACCAATGAATGCTGAGCAGCACAAGGCCTGCCTGAATGTCACATCGGGAAGACACTGTTCTAGGGATAATTCATTGTGTCTACTAACTTTTACGAACTGGCATAATGACTCAGTCATGGTGTGTATTTCTCACTCATATCCCTTCTTGACCACACCTGACATTGTGATTAGTGTTACTAACAATACCTTTAACATCACTGTAGGTGATCCTTATTATTTTAGTTGTATCACAAATCAAAGCGTATCTACTCTCAGTTTATCATTGGCAATTCCCATGCACAGAAAAGCCGAACTGTGGCTCCCAGTGAACCTAACCAGAAGCTGGGAGGATGATGCAAGATACAGTAAACTAATGAAACTGTTAACACAATCAAGAAATCATCATCATTGGATGGTTAATTGCTTTTATCATCTCTGCAGTAATCATGGCAGCTACCGCAGCCATGGCTACTGCCGCATTGGCCCTGTTGCCTTAAGAGACCGCAGAAAACAGGACTCCAGACCAATTTTAGCGTATAAGATAAAGAGAGTAGGTCTTTTAATCTCAGGCCTGAGGCCCACAGGATTACATATTGATGCGCCTCTCGTGTCCACGGGGTTCCACAATTTAAGGTATTATTCCAACCAATCCCAGATCCATGCACCTCCCAGGTCCTCCCCCCGGCACATCCCTCTGGAAATTGAGGCCGGGGGCTCTGGGACCCCCTCTTCAACATCTTCCTCTTCGTCACAGCACGTCCAGTCCTTGGAGCTTCTCCAAAGTTCTGGGCTTGAAGGTCGCTTTGCCTGTGTGGTATCTTGTTGTTCAAGCCAGGGTGCAAATGTTCTTAAACAGAATGAAAGCCTACCTTGAGGGAAGTCTAAACACGCTAACGGAATTTAGAGGGATTGATATGGAATGGGGAAACAGGGTTGGGTAAATGTGTAAACCACTGTGCTAAGGGTAAGGGATATAATACAGTTACTTCTAAACTCTACAAAAAGCTAAAAATCCAAAAAATCCATAGGCATCAACCCATTCAGTGCAGGTTGAGCATACAGTGGCCAGTGTATTGGTAATACGTCAGCATCAATAGCAGGTCTTTTAATAATTTGTCTGTTTTTAATATTTCAAGTCCTCTGGAAGCGCATCAGACAAACCCGAAGACAAGAAGCCTCGGTCCTGGCCCTCTTCACAATGAACCCCAGGTCCTGGCCCTCTTCGCAGTGAACCCTGCGTGTCAAAACAAAAAAGGGGGAGATGTGGGAACAAGTTAAGCCAGCAGCACTTGCATTCAGGTAATTAGAATCAAAAGGGATTGTTTTGGTCTTGGAGCTGAGGAGTGTGTGAATGAAAACATTGAGTTTGCAAAAAGTCCTGGGAATTCTAGTTAACTGAATGACAACACCAGGTGCTGTTTATCCTGTTGCCTTAAGATTGGGAGCCAAAAAAGACTCAGGCAAATTTAATTTAGTAGAGATAAGATAGAGAGCAGTCCTTTAATGAAGGCCTCCAGGCGCAAGGTGTACACACAGCGCCCACACCCCAGGCAGTGGTTCTACAATTTTATAGTGTTGTCCATCCAATCCCAGAACTATCCGTCCCCTGGATCCTCCCCCCCGCACGCCTCTCTGGAAATTGAGTCGGGGGGGGTCTTAAGACCCCTTTTTTTTCCTCATCTTCCTCTTCTTCACGATATGTACTGTCTTTGGAGCTCCTCCAAGGTTAAGGGCTTGAAGGTTGCTTTGACTATGATGGTCTCTTGTTGTTCAGGTCTGGGTTGCAAATGTTCTCAAACAAAATGAAGACCTTGAAAGAAGTCTAAATAAGCTTGAAGAATTTAGAAAATTCAATATGAAATGGGGAAATAGGGTTTAGTGGGTGCTAAACTACTATTCTAAAGTGTGACAGACTACACAGCTACATTAAAATCAACAAAAAGCTAAAAATCCTAAAAATTCAAAGGCATCAACCCGAAGAGGTTAATAAAAGGGGAATGCAGAGAGAGCTCTGTGGAGAAATCACAAAATCGAATTTTGTATGTGTATGCAGCCTCATTTCTTCAGCACCCATATTTGCCATAGATTCCTTACAGGCAAGAATTTCATAAAACAGAGACAGTTGCTTGCACCTGTGAAGAGACTGATAAAAGCAAGAAAGAAGATGAAACAGATGAGACGAGACTGGGTTTAGGCCTTGAACCAGGTCCAGAAGGCAGGAAACTGCACCAGAACCAAGGAGTCAAGAGAAAAACAAGCGATTCGAGGGGGACATACTGTGGGGGAAAATGGGGTGGGACAGGTGAGGTAATCCTTAATTCTGTAATTAGAGGATGGTATAAAGTTATGAAATCTGTGTGATTTGGGGTGCATGTTTTGGGATTTTTTCTGATGCACCCGGTGCTGAAATAAATGTGTGTACTTTTTGGCTTTCTATACTCAAAATGAGTCTAGAGAGTTTCTTCTCACAAGGACTTCAGGAGCTGTGCATTAGTCTGTGTGTAATAACTGTAGATTTCAGCACAGTGACTGTAGTTTTTCCATAACAGAGCTGCAGTCTAAGACTCCAAGCTATGGTACCCAGTAAGCAAGGACATTGTTGCATCCCTGAAAAGTGTTGAGACCTGCCAGTGGGCAAACACTTTATTTCTAGGACTTATGGATCACAGAACAATTATTGCCCTCATTGCCATGAAAAGATTACACAGAAACCCCTGTTAAGCTGCCTTCTGTGCTACCTGTATGACTGTGGGTAAGTCATTACGCTTTCTCTCTCTTCAACATGGAGAAAAGGATTTCCTGGCCTCATAAGGAGAAAAGAATTTAAAACTGCATAATGGTACTAAAAAAATGATAAGATGCATAAGTACCATTGTAGCCTTAAAACCTGTATTATATAGCTTACTAGTAACTTTGTACAAGTTTTCTAAAATGTAGTTTACCATTCTTTGTTAAGAGTTTCAACAGGCAAGAATTTTAACAAGAGAAAGAGGTTCCTCTATTTGTGAAACTGGGCTGGGAAAAGACATAACATCTAGCAGGGCCAGACAAAGTTGGTTAAAAGCCTTGAAACCATTTCAAAAGGTGTGATATTGTGCCAAAGACCAAAGGTCAAAAAAAGGAACAAGATGAGGAAAACGAAGATAGGGGTCTTTTGAGACCTCCGACTCAAATTCAAGAGGCGTGGTGAGGGCAGAACTGTGGGTGGGACGGTTTTGGAAGTGGATGTAACAGTATTAGGTAATGCTTTGAATTGTTAATTAGGTAACTAAATAAAAGCAAGAGGCTTTTGTAACTCAGGCATGTGCGCTTTTTGAAGAATCTAATTTCTCGTGCATCTGACTTTGTCAATAAAGGAATGCTGGCCACTAAAACTTACAAATTGAGTCTTAGGGGTTCTTTTTTTAAGAACCTATTTTAGGCATCACCATTACGGCAAGAACAGCCATTCTGAAACAAACTGTGAAGTAGTGACACTTTTCAGATTATACACAAAGATCCAGATACACAAAAACAAAGGAATTGTCCTGAACATGGGCTTGTTACCCAGTGTGCAGCACCAATTCACACACAGAGGCAAGGTATTTCTATTTTTTATTCTAGTTTGCACAAAGTAGGGAGCTGGGTGGTAACCCACAAAAGGCTGGCTCCACAATCATCAAAACTTTACACCATTTATACATTTTAACAAACAAAGACATCAGCATTCATTGGTTACAGATTACATAACTTTTTCATTAATTAGTACTCAATCCCCTATTTATTAGTTATATCTCTCACTTCTCATGCTAATAAGTCTGCAGGTGCAGTTCTTCCTTCCATTTGAGTCTGGGGTCCATTTTGAGTAGGTGGTTGCGATCACCCACTGCTGGAATTACCTTTCCCTCAGTTACTGCTCAGTCCTGCTGACTTCTGGTGGCTCTTATCCAGACAGCCCATTCATCTTGGGATTGTCTTCACTTGTCCTTAGAACAAAAGATTAGCCAAGTGTAGGAGGTTCACAATGCAGTTGCTTAATCATAACTGTCTGGCTATAGCTACCAATTAAGAACTGAAAAAATTGCCAAGTTTGATTCAAATCTTGAGGGGCTCAATATCAGAATGACTATCCCTTTTACTGTTTAATTCATGAACAAATACATTTTCTCCAGGAACAAATCATTATATGTATAAAAAATACATGCCAGTTTACTTTAAATGAGATTTCACTTACATATTAATTTTGCAATGAATTTATGTTGTATGAATTTCTTATTTTGCAGAGTATACTTAGGTATCAAAATCAGGATGAGAAATAAATAAAAAAATTAGGTTCTTATTGTAGCATCACTTTAAATGTCCATTTCTTGATAACTAACATGACTCATACATTTGTCTATTTTGTGGGCAATGTGGAAGTCTGAGTGCTTTCAATAGGTAGAATTTTTTAACTATGGGATTTGTAAACTATGCAAACGATGTCAATTTACAACTTTACATGTTCCTTAAGTGGAGGCATTTTGTAAAGCAGATAATAGTCCAGATAATGGATTCATTTGATGTTGTTGGGTCTTGTCACCTCTAAAAAGTAAGTAATTTCCTCCCAGATAAGCAGGTCTGGTTGCTCTGTTTTCTCCTAAGGTTCATGACACTTCCCATTATAAGACCCTCAATCCAATTTCTTACAGCTTTAACATCTTGGGTGATTGCTTGTATTTGTAAGAAAAAAAGAACAAAACAGAAAGCCAACACGAAACTCCCAAAAAACAAAATCACTAGCTTTTCTGGAAAATAAGACTAGAGAAAAATGCATTGCTTATCCTGTCTACAAATTTCTGGTAATATTTTGTTAATTAAACTCTAAAGCTCTGACAAGCTCCACTAAAGATTCAAATTTCTGATGATGCATTCCTTGCTGTGACCGGTACTTGACTGATGTACAGGTGTCTCAAATTTACAAGCTCTCTGAGCTCTTAGAGATATCTTAAATTTCAACTACTAAATTCAATTTCAGCTCCAACTGCAGTTCAGTGTGGTGGGCTGTGACGCCATTTCAGTACCTGAATGCAACGTCTCTCCTGTGCTTTCCCTGGTATCTGTCCTTTCTCCTCTCCTCAAGTGGGTCTTGCTGGAGAAGATGAGGAACTTGCTTGGTGCAAATGTGGGAAAGAGAAATTTGGCTTGAGAATGGTGGAAGCAGCTCAGAACAAGGAATTTTTAAGGAAGGAGAAAGAGAGAAGGAGAAGGAGTGGAAAAAAAAAGAAACTGCAATTAGATACTGAAGAGAGGAAAAGAGGGGAAACTAAAAATGGACTGGACAATTGAAGGAAATAGGAAGATGAGTCTAATTTTAAAAAAGAATGGGGTGTGTGACAAGAAGAGAAGAAGGGTCTGAGGATGGATGCTATGCTGGGGAAAGAAACCATTGTGGGCAGAGAATGTATGAAAGGAGGGCAATTATTTTCACTGACAAACATGTTGAGTCTTCGGTGACAGATGAATTCAATGTAGTTGAATTTTGAACATGCAAAATGCAGTATAAAGTGAGCCACACTGTAAGGTCAGGTACTGGCCATTTCCATTCAATACCTGTGATTTTAAACTTTAGTATCTCAGTGCCTCAGTTTATCACTATGTAGGACATGCCATCAAAACCCTGAAGACTTGTAAAGTGAATCCTGTTCTATCCATATGCTGAAAAGAAAGGCAAATTTTAAAAAAATTTTTTAAACAAAAGGGCTTTTGTGTGTTTTTTTTATTCCAATAAAGATGTTTTATGAAAATAATGACCTTAAGTGAGCATCTAAACTCACTTCCCCAAGCAACCATCAGATGGTAGCAATGCTTGTTTTTGTAATCTACATTTACTACCCAACTACTTCTAAAATCTACAAAAGTTAAAAAATCCAAAAAGCTCTGAGGCATCAGTTATCTACCATGGTCTAGATTCAAAACGGGATGCAGAAATCCATATCATTATAGTCAGTCCCTGCAGCCACCAAATTGCCTTTTGAGAGTGCACAGATGTTAACTGAATCCGAAAAATCTGATATAAAGAACTGCTCATAGACTTTTGGATCTTTGAGTAGCAAAAGTATTTATTGTCGAAACTGAGAGCAAGCGTGGTTTGCACCCCAAAGAACTTGCTCAAAAGCTTCACACAAAATCAGGGGGTTTTATACATTTTTCTTATATGATTAAATGCATATTCATATGATTACAACATCTATCTATACATATTAATAACAGGCGGAGTATAGGCGGAGCTCAGGAGGAGCTTCTCTCTTGGCACTCAATTCTGGTAGGGGTTTTAGCTCGTCCTCCGATGAGTCTGGGGTCTCTGCTTGTCTTCATCACCGTGAACTTTCTACCTTTCCTTTGTTCTTGACCAGCTCAGTGAAGCTTGGAGAAAGCCCTGGCTCCAGACCTATTTCTTCTATTCAAGTGTCTACCTTATCTTACTGTATCCTAATTTATTGCCTCTAGGCCTACTGAAAATTGCCTCTAGCATTCTTCTAAGTTTTGGTCCAATAAGCAGAACAGAACAAACCTTAGCAACACAGACTGACTAGATGTTAGGGGGGCCTCTTGGTAGGCCCAAAAATCTCAGTTAACTCTTTAGGGTCTAGCCTCTTGTTTCATAGCATGAAAAGCTGCAGATCTGAGTGTTAATGCTGAGATAACACTATGCAAAGCAATCTGATCTTATGTGCACAGAGTTGTAGCCAATAGCCACATGCATGAGGGAACAGATGAAACCCAAAGGAAATGCAGACATCCTGTCCCTGGTTTTGTTCCCTGGGTTTTGGTTTGCTGCAAAGGAGGACTCTAAGGGGTGTGGAAATAAAAGTAACAAGAAAATTAACTTGGGACCTCGAAACTAACTGTAATAGAGATTCTCAGGGAAATCAATCCAACGTTGCAAAAGGGTGATAGAGTGGACTCCTGTAGGATGTAAGAGTCCTTGGTGAAGTGATAAAAAGCTTTCTTATTGAAGGCCTGGCCTAAGGTCACTGCAAACAGCCCTCTACTATGGATACTGTTGGTTGAGCATCATCCTTGAGGCTGAGGACAGGATTTAATGCCCCTGACTTTAAATGTCAGTTAGACACTTAATTCTGACTTCCCATCTGCATTCCCTGTATAGCCTGTGGGTAGACAGAGACCGAGAGAGAGAAAAAACTTCGCCCAGGCTTAGGTTCCTGACCTCTTGTGGGACAAAGCAGCCTGTGAAGGTGGTTGTTTCTCTCTACTAACCAGAAATAGATCTGCTTTGACTTGCTTAGATTTTGATCCTGAACTTAAGTGATTAAGTGGTATAAATCAATCCCTGTGAATGCCATTGAAAGGCATGGTTCCCAACATTTTTTCTGCTTTCCTGTTCTAGCCAAAAAATAATAACTTTATAAAATTTAAGCACATGACATGCAGTCACAAATATCTGTAACCATCATATTCAGTTTATTAACTATTTTAAATAAATTGATACCTCTCTAGTTGCTTAAATTACCAAGTTTCTCCTGAGATATAAGTGGTATTTTCTTTTTTTTTCCCCGAGTCACTGACACTGGATTTTTTTTTACTTTGACTGGCCTTATATTTGTGGCATGTATAGCAAGTCTTGACAACTTCTTAAATGTCAATTTATATTTGTTCCAGACCATTGGATCCACACAGTCCAGTAGATCTGATTGTCCCTTTCCTCCACCTGGCTGGAGCCTGAGATTATCACTGAGTCCCTGTCCTTAGATGTGCTGTGTAATCTGCAAAAAGATCTCACTTGATGACAAGGCCATGTTGACCTCGCTGCTCCGCATTTGGGACACCTCTGGCGACAGCACCATCCTGGACAGTTCTGAAGCAAGACACCTAGGATCCTTGTCCCGAGATTCAGGTATTGACCAGGGGTTTGTAAAGATGAAAGAACCTCTCAGTCTCTGGAAACGCCTCCTAGTGAGTGTGATGGAGAGATACCTCTGTGAAGAAGATCTCCAGATGCCACAAGGCTCCTGGAAGACCATGGAACAGGGGTTCCAATGACTCAGAGAGATAGCTGTGCTCGATGTTATCTCCAACAATGGACCAGATTCCATAAGTCCTGACAACGTCAAGTATACATCCCAGATGTGTATAAAACTCGTACAACTTGGACCAAAGATGTATGCACATTTCCTAACCTCACTTCAGTGGTTTGGAGGACAGGAAACAGTGGGCACCATGACAAGGAAGTTGCAGGTGTATGAGGACACCGTCAACACTCCATCACAAACCCAAGTCTCATCCATGGAAAAACTGCCTGAGGACCTCCGGAACCTCAAAGAAGAGCTCACCAACCAAATCAAAGACAGCCACAAAAAACTTAAAGAGAAGATTAAGGAGAACAGCTTCCATGTGGCACCAGTGCAAACCAGAGTTCCTGAGGTCAGAAACAGATGCCCCCTAGCTGGGGGCAGGGACTTCTCCCCACGAACCAGCTTGTGGTACTTCCTCCTTGAGCATGGAGAAGACATGGATAGGTGAGACAGGAAACCTACCCGTACCCTAGCAGCCCAAGTACAGGAACTGAAGGATAAAGCAAAGGCAAGAGGGAAGTCAGCAAGAGTGAGTGCAGTGCCAGTTTCCTGTGGACCAGGGCCAAGGCAAAACAGACAGGACTATGACACATCTAACCCACTAGAAGGTACCTCCCAGATGTATTCACAGGGAGGTAGGATCAGCTATGATGATGACAAGGATTAGAGACGCCCTGCCTCCAACCAGGGGGAGGAAAGGGACAAAAGGATCTACTGGACTGTGTGGATCCAATGGCCTGGCACATCAAAATGACAAAAATTCAAGGCTTTGGTTGACACTGGCATGCAATGCACTTTAATGCCATCAGGACATGTGGAGCTGGAAATCATTTCCATTTCTGCGGTGACAGTGGATTCTCAAGAACTGACGGTGCTAGCTGAAATAAGCTTGACCAGGAAAGACTGGCAGAAACACCCCATCGTAACTGGCCCAGATGCCCCATGTATCCTGGGCATTGACTATCTCAGGAACGGGTATTTCAAAGACACAAAGGAACATAGATGGGCTTTTGGAATAGCTGCTGTGGAGACAGAAGGGATTAAGCTATTAAACACTTTGCCTGGACTGTCAGAAAATCCTTCTACTGTAGGACTCTTGAAGGTAGCAGAACAACAAGTACCGATTTCCACCTCAACAGTGCATTGCCGGCAGTACCGAACAAATCGAGATGCCATGATCCCCATCCACAAGATGATCTGTGAACTGGAGAGACAAGGAGTGGTCAGCAAGACCCACTCACCCTTCAACAGCCCCATTTAAACCATGCGCAAGTCTGATGGAGAATGGAGATTTACTGTGGACTATCGTGGCTTGAATGAAGTTACCCCATCACTGAGTGCTGCTGTGCCAGACATGCCAGAGCTTCAGTATGACCCAGAGTCCAAGGCAACAAAGTGGTATGCCACTACTGACGTTGCAAATGCATTTTTCTCCATTTCTTTAGCAGCAGAGTGTAGGCCCCAGTTTGCTTTCACCTGGAGAGGCATGCAGTACACATGGAACCGATTGCCCCAGGAGTGGAAACACAGTCCCACCATCTGTCATGGACTGATCCAGGATGCATTAGAGAAGGGTGAGGCTCCAGAACATCTGCAATACATTGATGACATCATCATGTGGGGGAACATGGCAGCAGAAGTTTTTGAGAAAGGAGAAAAGATCATCCAGATTCTTCTGAAAGCTGGCTTTGCCATCAAAAAGAGTAAGGTCAAGGGACCTGCCCAAGAGATCCAGTTCCTGGTGGTGAAGTGGCAAGATGGATGACATCACATTCTGACAGAGGTAATCAACAAGATCAAAGAAATGTCTCCACCAATCAGCAAGAAGGAAATGCAAGCTTTCCTAGGTGCCATAGGTTTCTGGAGGATACATATCCCAGAGTACGGTCAAATAGTAAGCCCTCTCTACCTGGTAACCCAGAAAAAGAACAATTTCCACTGGGGCCCCGAACAGCAACAAACCTTCAACCACATCAAGCAGGAGATTGCTCATGCTGTAGCCCTTGACCCAGTCAGGACAGGACCAGAGATGAAGAACATGCTCTACTCTGCAGCCAGGAATAATGGTCCTTCCAGGAGCCTCTGGCAGAAGGTGCCTGGTGAGACTCAAGGTCAACCACTTGGATTCTGGAGGCAAGGCTACAAAGGATCTGAAGCCAACTACATCCCAACAGAGGAGATCCTAGCAGCCTATGAAGGGGTTCAAGCTGCCTCAGAGGTGATTGGCACAGAAGCACAGCTTCTCCTGGCACCCCAACTACCAGTGCTAGGGTGGATGTTTAAAGGAAAGGTTCCCTCCACACATCATGCCACTGACACTACATGGAGTAAGTGGATTGCCCCGATCACTCAGTGTGCCCATATTGGAAACCTGAATCCCCCTGGGATCTTGGAGATAATCACAAATTGGCCTGAAAGTGAGAACTTTGGCCTGGCAGATGAAGATGAAGAAGAACAGGTGACACATGTTGAGGAAGCTTTACCATACAATCAGCTGCCAAAAGAAGAAACACGCTATGCTTTTTTCACTGACGGTTCCTGTCGCACTGTAGGAACAAACCGAAAATGGAAAGCAGCCATATGGAGCCCCACACAACAAGTCGCAGAAGCTATTGAGGGAGAAGGTAACTTGCTGAGCTCAAAGCCATCTAGCTGGCCCTGGACATTGCTGAACAAGAGAAGCAGCCAAAGCTTTACCTCTACACTGACTTGTGGATGGTGGCCAACACTCTGTGGGGATGGTTAGAACGATGAAAGAAGGCCAATTCGAAATGCAGAGGAAAACCCATCTGGACTGCAAGACATCGCTGCCCGAGTAGAGAAGTTGATTGTGAGAGTTCGCCATGTAGATGCACACATGTCCAAAAACCAAGCTAACAAGGAACATCGCAACAATGAACAGGCAGACCGAGATGCCCAAGTCAAGGAGTTGCAAGTAGATCTGGACTGGCAACACAAGGGAGAGGTGTTTGTAGCTCAATGGGCCCAGGTCATCAGGGTAGGGATGCTACCTACAAGTGGGCACGAGACCAAGGGGTGGATTTAACCATGGACACTATCTCCCAGGTTATCCACGAGTGTGAGACGTGCTGCAATTAAACAGACTAAGAGACTGAAGTCCCTGTGGTATGGTGGGAGATGGACTAAGTATAGGTATGGAAAGGCATGGCAGATTGATTACATTACAAGGCCACAGACCTGCCAGGGTAAGCGCTATGTTCTTACCATGGTGGAAGCAATCACCAGATGGCTGGAGACGCACCAGGTGCCTCACGCCACTGCCCGAAATACCATCCTGGGCCTTGAAAAACAAGTGCTGTGGCAACATGGTACCCCAGAGCGAATTGAGTCAGATAATGTGACTCATTTCAAGAACAGTTTAGTTACCACCTGGGCAAAAGAGTATGGCACTGAGTGGGTGTATCATATCCCGTATCATGCACCAGTCGCTGGGAATGTTGAAAAAGACTCTGAAGGCATTGGGTGGGGGGACTTTCAAGCACTGGGATCAGCATGTAGCAAAGGTTACGTGGCTAGTCAACAGTAAAAGCTCTGTCAATCGATCTATCCCTGCCCAATCAGAGTCCCTTCACACCGTAGATGAAGTCCCCGTGGTACACCTGAGAAGCGTGTTAGGGAAAAGTTTGGTGGCAGCTATTACCATCTCTGCCACTGAGAAAGCCCGCCAGTGCCACCTTCTGGCCGTGGCTGTAACTGCACTGAAGGAAACCGCAGTCACCAGTTCAGCAACACATTCAGTGGACAAAGAGACTTTTCTGGGTGATATTCTCTCTCTCTGTTATTGTATGTTATTTTTGGTTTTGCCTTCTGGTTTTTCAGTAAACTTGTTGTTCTGTTTCTACATTTTTCCTCGTGAGTATCACTTGGGGTTTTTTTTCAAATTTATAATAAGTCCAGGAAAGTTTGGATCTCTTTTCCATCTAAGGTCCCATTTCCCTGGCAACATTGTCTTAACACCAAGACCCGAAGACACAGAGAAGGTGGAATTACTGAATGCCTTCTTTACCTCAGTTTTCACTGCTGAGGACGGCTCTCAGGAATCCCAGACCTTGGAGGTAAAAGAAGTCCAGAGAAAGGAAGACTTCCCCTTGGTCGTAGAGGGTTGGGTTAGAGATTGGCCGGGCAGACTTGACACCCATAAATCCATGGGCCCTGATGGGATGAACCCATGGATGCTGAGGGAGCTGACAGATGTTGTTGCTCTGCCACTCTCCATCATCTTTGAAAAATCATGGAGAATGGGAGAGATGCCTGATGACTGGAAGAAAGCCAATGTTATTCCCATCTTCAAAAAGGGCAAGGAGGACCTAGGAAAGTACTGGTCAGTCAGCCTCACCTCCATCCCTGGAAAGGTGATGGAAGAGGTCATTCTGGAGGTCATCACCAAGTATATAGAAGAAAAGAAGGTCATCAGGAGTAATCAGCGTGGATTCACCAAGGAGAAATCATGTTTGACCAATCTGATAGCCTTATATGATGACATGGCAGGATGGGTTGACAAGGGGAGAGCAGTGGATGTTGTCTACCTTGACTTCAGCAAGGCTTTTGATGCTGTCTCCCATAATATCCTAGTAGGTAAGCTCAGGAAATGTGGGTTAGATGAATGGACAGTGAGGTGGATCAAGAACTGGCTGAATGGCAGAGCTCAGAGGGTCGTGGTCAGCGGAGTAGAATCCAGTTGGAGGCCTGTAGTCAGTGGCGTTCCCAAGGGATCAATACTGGGTCCAGCCTTATTCAACTTGTTTATCAAGGACCTGGATAAAGGGATAGAATGTACCCTCAGCAAGTTTGCTGATGATCTGAAACTGGGGGTAGTGGTTGATACACCTAAAGGCTGTGCTGCCATTCATCAGGACCTTTATAGGCTGGAGAGTTGGGCAGAGAGAAACCTAATGAGGTTCAACAAGGGCAAGTGTAGGGTCCTGCACCTGGGGAAGAATAACCCCAAGTACCAGGACAGTTTAGGGGCTGACCTACTAGAGAACAGCTCTGTGAAGGACCTGGGAGTCTTGGTGGATGGCAAGTTGACTATGAACCGGCAGTGTGCCTTTGCAGCCAGGAGAGCCAAGACTGTGGCCAGCAGGTCGAGGGAGGTGATACTCCCCCTCTACTTGTCCCTAGTGAGGCCACATCTGGAGTACTGTGTCCAGTTCTGGGCTCCTCAGTACAAGAAAGACAAGGAGCTACAGGAGAGGGTCCAGCAGAGGGCCACAAAGATGATTAGGGGTCTGGAGCATCTTTGTTATGAGGAAAGACTGCAGGAGTTGGACCTGTTTAGTCTAGATAAGAGAAGACTGAGAGGGGATCTCATCAATGCATATAAATATCTCAAAGTTGGGTGTCAAGAAGAACATGCCAGACTTTTTGGTGGTGCCCAGCAACAGGACGAGGAGCAATGGCCATAAACTAAAGTACAAGAAGTTTCACCTCAACATGAGGAAGAACTTCTTTACATTGAGGATGGCAGAGCACTGGAACAGGCTGCCCAGGGAGGTCGTGGAGTCTCCCTCTTTGGAAACATTCAAAACCCACCTGGACACATTCCTGTGTCACCTGCTCTAGGTGACCCTGCCTTGGCAGGAGGGTTGGACTAGATGATCTCCAGAGGTCCTTTCCAACCCTATCAATTCTATGATTCTGTAAGTGGAGGGTTGATTCATCTGTGAAGAGCAAGGCTGCTTCTCCCTTGAGACAGTGTACTTGTCCAAGGATAGCTGAAGAGACACTGAAAGAGGTGATTCATGGTTTGAAGAAGTTGAAAGCTATTCAGATTCTTTTTCCTATTAAAAATGAAATTACTATAATGTACAAATTGAAAAGCTTAGAAAATGACAGGCATCTGATTATTTTACAATTTAGAAAAACCCAGAACATTCTGCCTTTAGCAAAATAGCTCAGCTGTGTGCCAAGAAAGACAGAAAGAGATTGCTTCTTGTGTGTGCCAGGAGGCAGGACCTCCGATGGAATAGAAACCCTTCTCTTCAAACTACCAAAATTTGAAATTATGAGGAGTTCAAGTAAAGTGTAGAAACAAATAACAGTTTTACTAAATCTCCTGTGGCAGTTTGAGCCACGTTAGAAATCTAAAAATCCAATTTTCAGGCTTCTCCACCCCGTCCCACAATTATCCCAACACCAAAGAGAAACTTTCAGGCCAGAGGCTTCTATAGGGGAAGGGGAAGTATATACATTTATTTACACAAATAAATACTATACGAGCTAAAAACAACTATATATATATTACATCTCTATCAATCAGTCCTTTCAAGCCCCTCCTTTAAGTTTAGTCCAGGAAAGAGCCTTTTCAAGGCTGGAAAGTAACCAGTCCCTCTGTGGGAGTGTTCTGGGCCTGAACGCTCCCCCCTCATCAAGTTCCAGTTGTTTGTTGCAGTCTCTCCTCCTCCTGAAGTCCAGGAAGATAGCTCTGAGTCCTTGCTCTCCTGCTGCAGTGTGATCTCTCTCTCTCTCTCATACCTTGGTTCGTAGGCTGCTGCAGTGTGGTTCTGCTCATCAAGTGTCCACGTCCTGGCATGTGGATTTCTCCTCAGGTTTTCGGTTGTCCTGCATGGCAGAGACATCCTCCGGGCCCCCCTCTCTCTCTCTCTCTCTCTCTCTCTCTGGGCGGGGTCCGTCTCCAATTTTGCTTGGGACTCTTTCTCCCGAGCGCCGGGCCTACCTCCACGGCCCGTCCACTTGGCTCAGCTTCAATGCTGAGCCTCTCCTCCACTTACAGTGGAGGGACAGAAAGCCCCCCTCCACAGCTTAGCTGTAGAAAAGGAGGGGGAAGAAGGTTTGGCTACAAAAGCCAGCCTCTCTCCTCTTACCTCAAGTCAGATTCAGGTGCTCACGTGAGTCTCTTCCCTCACTGCACACACTCAAAATGCTGCCTCTAACTCTGCTCTGGGCTAGGCAGAGCTGGGGGGGCTGCAGGGCTCCCCTCTCCCCCCCGGAGGGGAGAGAGGGAGCCCAGCCACCCCCTGGCCTTCCACACCTACACGCAGCAGACACCAACAGCAGAACTCTTGCCAACCACTTCCGGTGGGCTGTGTATATATGATTTTGAGCAGAAGCGAACAACATGAGTGGTGATTGGCTCTTCAGGGAACACTGCCCTGGCACCCAATCACCTCTGAGTCCCCCTCTTCTCGAGGGGGGGCCAATCTCAAACCATGACATCTCTGCTCCAGGGATCCCGCCTCAGTTCTTGCAGGAACCCCCATCTTCCCCCCCGCTCCCCCCTACCCCCACGGCCAGTAACCCAGTGGCGGCTGCTGTGCCCCACTGTCGGCGCAAGCCACACACCTGTCCCCCCCCACCCCCACCTTCCTCCAAAAATGCATGGTGGCGTTGAAAAATTCAACAAGAAAATCTAAACCACAACACTTCTTTGCTGTTGGTAAGACTTATCCCCAGTTTCAAAAGATAATGTATTTGAAGGGAGAAAAGGGAAAGTTCTAAGAAGGGAAAATATTGATGGTGTCATGGTTAAAGTAGGTTTTGTTTTCTATCCCCTTTTTCCATCGTTTTGGAGAAACGGTTCTTTTAGGAGCAAATCCCTTTCCACAGCTGGGCAGGGAGGGGGGCGGAAAGGAGCGCAGGCTGGTAGTCCTGGCTGCTGTGGCGGAAGCAGAACTTTCCCCATCTTTGACCACATTTTTGGTCAGACAGGTACAGAGAGAGAAACACAGACTGTCGGAGCCATCCCCGGGAGCCACAGCTACCCTGGCACCCTCCCCTGCACCCCCACCAGGGACTTCTCAAAAGGGAGGTGCGCAGAGTGGCTGCTGCCACAGTCAGAGAGACAAATAAAGTAAAACTAACTCTTTGCCTACCACCACTTAACAAATCCTGCTCCACAAAATCTAGCTGCGAATTCCCAGATGAGGGTAAGCCGTCTGGAGCAGTCTGCTCCTCCAGGGCTTTTATCCCACCTTTTGCCATTTCTGCAGTCTCTTCCAGTTGTTACTGTTGCCACCTGCCTCTGGAGAGAGTCAGAGAAAAGGAGAGAGAGCGAGCCTGCACCCATAATAGGTACTTTCTTTGTTCTCCCGGGGGAAAAAAGGGGGAGGAGAGCACATGTTGGCCACCATCTTGTCTGTACATGCTTGTACAGAGAGCAGTGTCCCATACCACTGGATGTCCAGTTGAAGTCAGTGCAAGAAATTGTGCCAGGGTAAAGTGTGTAAGACTCTGCCTTGTTTCAAGAATATATAACCAACTCCTTTTTGATAGTTACCATCATCCCTTTGCTGCTAGAAGGAAAACTGTTGTGTCCTCTCTTCTTTATTCTGCTTTCTTACATCAAGTTCAGAGTCTTGAACCTTACTTTATGAATTCTGGAAAGGTAAACTGGGGACTAATAAACACCCTGAGCCAATTAGTGAAAAAACTTCTATCCTTGTGAAAGAAGGAACTGTCCTCAGTGAAGACTTTGTGCTGCAAAGTGTTTATTGTACTGAAAACAGGAGGGTTTTTTTAGAAACCACACTGTGATTGTGGAACAAATTTCTGAAGGAAGAAAGAGCCATCGTATAAATCATAACACTTTCCACTCTGGGTGTCAAATGCACTTCTGGATTCCTTCTGCTGTTCTTACAAACAAAAAAAAAAGAAATAAGAATTTTCTTATCAGAAGAGAGAGTAAGAAAGACCCAGACATAACTAACCCTAGTAGCCACATTCCATGAGGTGCTACTGGAACAAGTAAAGATGTTTTTCTGGGGATATAAGAATAAATATGCTGAAAAAATAGAGATTAGGAATTACCATATAGGGATTTGCTACAGTGGAATGATGGTCAGAATAATCAATGCATATAAAAATATTCTTTTTCCTTGATTTAAGAATTGAATGCCTGTAGATGGATTTTCCTCTCATTCATACCAGGGTAATTTATTGTACTTCACAGAATGCAGAATAAAACTTGGCCCTTAATCTGTGAAAGGAAGCTTTCAGGATGAGGAATTTTATTTGATATCAAAAATACGAATCAGTTTTTTCTTTTCTGTAGTCAATTATTCCCTTTCAATGAAACCCCCTTTGGGAATAAAGCTTTCTCTGATGAGCTTTGGAAATAGATCCATTTAGAATACCTTTCCCATAGTTGTAAAAACAGTTTTTGTGGCTCAGTGTCTCAGTTTAAAGAGACTGGAGTGTTTTGCTAAGGAGGATGAGTTATGAGGTAGACCAAACTCCTCTCTCTCAGCAATCATAAATCCGAAATTAAGAGGCTCCAATCGAGGAAGTATGGAAAAAGGAAGAAATAACAACTCTTTATTAAAGGATATATGTATATTGGCAAAAACAGTAACAGAACACAAAAACAACTAAACAATAATCCTGTACCCAAAAGTCCCCTTCAAAAAGGAAACAGTTTTGATACTTCTCTGTCCTCTAGCGCAACTCTAATCACAGTTGGCAGGAGCGCTGTTGGATCACTAGAGGTGCAGAGTCTGCAGTGCTCTGTGGTGGTCAGCAGGGGGCGCTGTTGGGCTCTGACTGTGGCTGCGTGGGGGCCCGGGATCGCAGGAGAAGCTGAAAATGGAGATTTTCCCCCCCCACTGAGGAGGGGAAGGGGAACAGGGGAAAGAAGGGCGGTTTCCTTCCCACTAAACTCACGCTGTCTGCGTGATCAGGACTCCCCCTTTTTTGTTGATGAGCACAAACTCGCTGATGAATTCTGAGCAGATTCAGGCTGGGGACAGGGAAGTGCACAGGCAAGCTGAGGCCAGAGAGCAGCCAGATGACCAGGTCGAGAGCAAAACAGCCTCCGAGCTTTTCCAACACACCTTGCCCCTGTTAAGGCAAAAAGTGAAGTGTCCCCAGTTTGCAAGGAGAGGAGGAGAAAAAACTCCTCTACCCTCACTACAGTTTTGGATGGGCCATTAGTCTGGGATGCAGGTCGGCCAGCTAGTTCTTTTGTATAGTCAATCACTCCTTCCCCCCCTCCCCGTTCAACATCCTTTTACAGCGGGACAAGGGAAAGGAAAATTTCTGCTTGGATTTTTAGAACAAATAAACCTATGACACTCAGTTAAATAGACAGTGTAAATTTAATTCAGGATTAATATGTATATTTGATACATTTACTATTTTCAGTAATTTAACTATATCTAATCCATCTTTCAGCCATAAAATTTCAGAAATATACTCTAGCAGAAATTAAACAGGGGCTATCAAATTATCAGAACCTGTTAAAGACATGAGATTTCTCTGTTCCAAAGTGATGCATAAATGGGGCATGGGGCAGAAAAGTGGAAAAATTGAGTTATTTTTTTCCTAGTTTTTATGTATTTCTAAACTTTTAACAGTACATTAAAAGTGTCATTTAACTTACTAGATCTGAAGTGTTAAATATCACCATACGATGTCTTAAATGCAAACAACAAAATATTTCAAAGTTGTAATTGGAAATGAGGAAGTGAAATAGACTGTAAATCTGAACTGAAAATGATTTTTTAATTTCAGTGTCTCATTATGCAGAAGCATAAAACACAGCAAAAAGGAGATCGGATTCTTCATTAAAAATTGAGAACCAAATTAGTCACCTTGGAGTCACTATCTGGAAAGGGGGAGGGTTGCAGACAACTTGGGGGATTCATATAGGGAGAAGCTACGTCTATATTTTCCTTTTTATTGGTGAGAGAGAAGGCTTGGTACTTTTTGTTCTTGCTATATAGCTTCATGATATTGGAAAAAGGGTGAGATTCTGTGATCTAAGGTGGAATTTATCTGAACAAGGACACATCTCTTTTTTAGATACTCAGCTTTACTTTTATGTTCTTCCCCTTTAATGTTAAATGGGTTACAGGACTTACACCCTACCCACCTTTTAAAACTATCCATGCTTCCTTCTGCTGCCTGAGATAACCGTCACTGATTAGAATTGCTTGATGTTTCAGGTTTCAGGCAGAGGTATGGAAATGCTCTAGCTTGTTGATAAGCAAAGTAGGCAGCACTGGTCTCACTGGTAGCAGGAAGATGAGTGGTTTATCATCAGACATTATATACTTGGAAGAAATTAAAAAAACAGGAAAACATATAAATAAAAAAGAGTACAAAGTTTTATTGTCAAGTGTGGCTGCCACTTCATGAAACCAGTCATATATAAGATATATGTGACATACAAATAGGAAGTAATTTACCCCAGGATGTTTTTGTACCTTGAAGTGCCTTCAACATTTCTGCTTTGAAAACTTTGCAAGTGTGTATGCATCAGAGCAGTTACTGCGGTACCGAACTTCCCAATTTGTGAAAAATGTGACTTTTATAATGTTATTAAACTCATCTCATGGAAAGCACTGTGCACAAACCAATATATGAGATCTCAAGGAGGCTGCTGAACAGTGGAGAAGGCTGGAGTGAGGAAAAAGCTTTTATAAAGTCACTTGGAAAATGCACCTCTGCTCCAGAAACCTTCTATTTATTCACATTGGAAATTGTCTCCTGTGCTTTGGGCTAAGATTCATGTGAGTGCTGGTTTTATCTGGGGTAGTTAATTGTCTTCAGAGTACTTATTATGGGTCTGCCATGGCCCTTTGGAGCATCATGCTGAAAAAGACTGTGAATAGGGTAGGAGCGAGAACGCAGCCTTGTTTCACACCATTCTTTATTAGAAAGGGCTCAGAAAGTGTGCTGCCATATCTGACTTGGCCGTGCTGATCCTCATGAAGAGAGATGATCATTTGAAGGAACTTGGGGGGACAACCTAAACGTTCCAAAATCTGCCAAAGACCTTTTCTGCTCACAGTATCGAAAGCCTTGGTGAGGTCGACAAAGGTTACATAGAGACCTTTGTTCTGTTCCCTACACTTCTCTTGCAGTTGTCTGAGAACAAATATCATGTCTGTGGTGCTCCTGTTGGCTCTGAAACCACACTGACTTTCAGGTAGAATTCCTTCTGCTATAGTGGGTATTAGTTTGTTCAGGAGTATTCTAGACAGGATTTTGCCAGCAATGGAGAGCAGAGTAATACCACGGTAATTTGAGCAGTCTGATTTAGTACCCTTCTTCTTATACAAGGTGATGATGACTGCATCACGAAGATCTGATATCTACGTGTATCTACATTCAATATCGTACAGATGGAAGCCTATTCAACCTAAGGCGTCTGAAGGCCCACACCAAGACCTTAAACCATCTTGTCCGGGAGCTGCTTTACGCTGATGATGCCGCCCTTGTTGCCCACACAGAAGCAGCCCTGCAGCATTTAACATCCTGCTTTGCAGATGCTGCTGAGCTCTTTGGGCTGGAAGTCAGTTTAAAGAAGACAGAAGTTCTCCATCAGCCTGCACCTCAGGAAGTCCCCCATCATCCCCACATCACCACTGGCCAATCAGAACTCAAATCAGTCCAGCAGTTCAATTACCTAGGCAGTCTCATCTCCTCGGATGGTAAGATTGACGGGGAGATAGACAACAGGTTAGCGAAGGCATATAGTGCTTTTGGAAAACTCCATAAAAGAGTATGGCATAATAAACACCTGAAGAAAAGCACAAAGATCAGTGTTTACAGAGCCATAGTGCTGTCAACTCTCTTATATGGTTCTGAATCATGGGTCATCTACCGCCACCACCTGTGTCTCCTAGAACGCTTCCATCAACGCTGCCTCTGCACAGTCCTAAACATCCACTGGTCAGACTATGTAACCAACACATCTGTTCTTGAACAGGCAGCAATCACAAGTATTGAGGCCATGCTACTGAGAACGCAGCTGCGATGGGCAGGGCACGTCTCCAGGATGAAGGACCACCGCCTCCCTAAGATCCTGCTTTATGGTGAACTTGCCACCGGCTGCCGCAAGAGAGGAGCCCCGAAGAAAAGATACAAGGACTCCCTGAAACAACAACTCAGCCTCGGGCATATTGATCACCATAACTGGTCTACTCTGGCCTCCAATCGGGAGGCCTGGAGACAGACCATTTATAACGCTGCTGATGTTTTTGAGAAAGCGCGCAGGATCACTCTTGAGGAGAAAAGACAACGCAGAAAGAATTGAGCCTTGCAGAATATACCATCCAAGGAGTCTTTCTGCTGTGCCTTTTGCAACCAGACTTGCCTTTCTCGTATTGGCCTTTTTAGCCACCAACGCGCCTGCAAAAAACGTGGGTAGAGCCCTTCCCAAATCTTCGTTCGCGAAGCCTAGCCATGACTTATTATGGGGCAATGTTTTGGATTTGTGCTGAAAACAGGATTGATAATGCAGAGATGTTTTTGTTATTGCTGATCAGGGCATATACAGAGCCAAGGCCTTTTCTGCTTCTCATACCACCCCACCAGCAAGTAGACTGGAGGTGCACAAGAAGATGGGAAGGGGCACAGCTGGGATAGTTGACCCCAATTAACCAAAGGGATATTACATACTGTATGGCATCATGCTCAGTATATAAAGCTGGGGGAAGAAGAAGGAAGAGGGGGGACATTTGGAGTGATGGCATTTGCCTTCCAAAGTAACCGTTATGTGCGATGGAGCCCTGGGATGGATGAAGGAAAGTGGTGGATGAATTTCTTGTTTTGCTTTGCTTGTGTGAGTGGCTTTTGCTTTACTCATTAAACTGTCTGTATCTCAACCCATGAGTTTTCTAGCTTCTACCCTTGTGATTCTCTCCCCCATCCCACTGGTGGGGGAGTGAGCAAGTGGCTGTGTGGGGCTGAGTTGCAGGCTGGGGTTAAACCACAACAATGCTGCTTGCATTCCTCACCCCCTCTGTATAATAAATTACATGCATTTGTGTTTCCTCTTTTTTTAAAGAAAATTTAGTGTTGATGAGATGCAGCAGACTGACATCTGGGGACAGAGTGACTGGAGAGCAGCCAGGCAGAAAGGGACCTGGGAGTTTGGATTGACAGGAAGCTGAACATGAGCCAGCAGTGTGCCCAGGTGGTCAAGAAGGCCAATGGCATCCTGGCCTGTATCAGCTGAGTTGGAAGGGACCTCCGAGATCATCAAGTCCAACCCTTGATCCACTACTGCCATAGTTACTAGACCATGGCACTGAGTGCCACATCCAGTCTCATCTTAAAAACCTCCAGGGATGGAGAATCCACCACTTCCCTGGGCAGCCCATTCCAATGCTTGATTACCCTCTCTGTAAAGAATTTCTTCCTAATATCTAACCTAAACCTCCCCTGGCACAGCTTAAGACCATGCCCTCTTGTCTTACTGATAGTTGCCTGGGAGAAGAGACCCACCCCCATCTGGCTACAACCTCCTTTCAGGTAGTTGTAGAGAGTGATGAGGTCTCCCCTGAGCCTCCTCTCCTCCAGGCTGAACAACCCCAGCTCCCTCAGCCTCTCCTCATAGGACTTGTGCTCAAGTCCCTTCACCAGCCTTGTTGCTCTTCTCTGGACCGGCTCCAGCCCCTCAATATCCTTCCTGAACTGAGGGGCCCAGAAATGGACACAGTACTGGAGGTGTGGCCTCACCAGCGCTGAGTACAGGGGAAGAATCACTTCCCTGGACCTGTTGGCCACACTGTTCCTGATACAGGCCAGGATGCCATTGGCCTTCTTGGCCACCTGGGCACACTCCTGGCTCATGTTCAGCTTCCTGTCAATCCAAACTCCCAGGTCCCTCTCTGCATGGCTGCTCTCCAGCCACTCTGCCCCAAACCTGTAGCACTGCATGGAGTTGTTGTGGCCAAAGTGGAGGGCCTGACACTTGACCTTGTTGAACCTCATCCAATTGGAATCAGCCCAACTCTCCAGTCTGTCCAGGTCCCTCTGCAGAGCCCTCCTGCCTTCCAGCTGATCGACACTCCCCCCCAACATAGTGTCATCTGCAAATTTGCTAATGGTGGACTCAATCCCCTCATCTAAATCATCAATAAAGATATTAAACAGAACTGGGCCCAACACTGATCCCTGGGGGACACCACTAGTGACTGGCCACCAACTGGATGCAGCACCGTTCACCACCACTCTCTGGGCCCGGCCGTCCAGCCAGTTTTTAACCCAGCAGAGAGTGCTCCTGTCCAAGCCGTGGGCTGCCAGTTTTTTCAGGAGTATGCTATGGGAGATGGTGTCAAAGGCTTCGCTGAAGTCCAGGTAGACTACATCCACAGCCTTCCCCTCATCCACCAGGCGGGTCATAAAAGGAGATGGGGTTGGTCAGACAGGACCTGCCCCTCCTAAACTCGTGCTGGCTGGATCTGATCCCTTGTCCATCCTGCAGGTGCTGTGTGATTGCACTTAGGATGATCTGCTCCATAACCTTGCCAGGCACTGAGGTCAGGCTGATGGGCCTGTAGTTTCCCGGGTCCTCCTTCTGGCCCTTTTTGTGGATTGGCATGAGATTTGCCAACTTCCAATCATCTGGGACCTCCCCAGTGAGCCAGGACTGTTGGTAGATGATGGAGAGTGGCTTGGTGAGCTCTTCCGCCAGCTCCCTCAGCACCCCAGGGTGGATCCCATCTGGTCCCATAGACTTGTGAGGATCCAAGTGGCTCAGCAGGTCACTAGCTGTTTCCTCCTTGATTACAGTGGGCTATTCAGCTTCTTATCTCTGTCTACAAGCTCCAGAAGCCAGCTGTCCTCAGGACAACCTGTCTTACTGTTGAAAACTGAGGTAAAGAAGGTGTTAAATACCTCAGCCTTTTCCTCATCTTTGATAACTATATTCCCGCTCATGTCCAATAAAGAATGGAGGTTTTCCTTGCCCCTCCTTTTGCTACTGATGTATCTGTAGAAGGACTTTTTGTTATCCTTCACAGAAGTGGCAAGATTAGGTTCAAGTTGTGCCTTTGTCTCTCTAATTTTCTTTCTATGTGACCTAACTATATTCCTAAACTCTTCCTGAGTAGTCAGCCCTTTTTTCCATAATTGGTAGGCTCTCTTCTTTACCCTAATTTCCTTCAAAATCTCCCTGTTCAGCCAGACCGGTTGTCTTCCCCGCCGGCTTGCCTTTCAGCACACTGGTACAGCCTGCTCCTGTGCTTTCAAGACTTCCTTCTTGAAGCATGTCCATCCCTCCTGGACTCCTTTGTTTTCAAGGGTTGTTTCCCAGGGTACACTCTGAACTAGTCTTCTGAATAGGCCGAAATCTGCCCTGCGGAAGTCCAGTGTAGAGGTTTTATGGATGGCCCTCCTTGCATCCCTGAGTATTGAAAACTCTATTATTTCATGGTCACTGTGCCCCAAAGGGCCTCCGACCACCACATCTCCCACTAGCCCCTCTCTGTTTGTGGACAGAAGGTCTAGTGGGGTCCCATCCCTGGTAGGCTCATTTACCAGCTGGAGCAGGAAATTATCCTCTATGCACTCTAGGAATCTCCTAGACTGCCTCTTCTCTGCTGTGTGGAGTTCCCAGCAGACATCTGGCAGGTTAAAGTCACCCACGAGAACAAGGGCTGGCGATTTTGAGACATCTGCCAGCTGCTTGTAGAATAATTCATCACCCTCATCATGCTGGTTGGGTAGCCTGTAACAGACTCCCACCAGGATATCAGCCTTGTTGGCCTTCCCCCCGATTTTGATCCACAGGCACTCAACCTTATTGTTACTGACTTCAAGTTCTACAGAGTCAAGAGACTCTTTAACATATAGAGTCACCCCTCCACCTCTCCTACCTTGCCTGTCCCTTCTGAAGAGCCTGTAGCCACCCATGGTAGCACTCCAGTCATGCGAGTCATCTCACCATGTTTCCATGATGGCAACTACATCATAGCTTTTCTGCTGCACCATAGATAGAGGGCCCAGAATCCTTGGAGGGGCTCCAATGGGGCAGTTCTGAGGGTGGTACCAGGTGCAAGAGCAGTTTTCGGGTTGGATGTACCCGCTAGATATGATAATTAATTAGAGTTATAAAACTGTGAGAATTCTGTGTGTGGGTGTGCACCTATGTACTTCATGCACCTGAAAGCTTTCATTAAAGAACTGCTTTCTACCTTATCTATACTAATATTATTTGGAGAATTTTTTTCTTCCATTTTAGGCATCAGTCCCATCAGGTCTAACTTGAAGGGATGGCCTCATGAGGAAACAGGATCCGTAACTGTACTGATCATGCAATTATCAATAAAAGCTCACAATTTTCCAGCTGAAATATGACTTTTTTCTCTCTTACCCTTGCTCCTGCCTTGCCTACCTGCTCTGCTGTTTTATATTTCTATCTAGACTGTAAATTTAGGAGAATTTTTGTAACCTGTGTGAGCAGGTTCCTCCCTGGGTTTGGTTTGGGAAATCCACATAGGTTTTTGTGTAATTGTGAGGTCAAATCTATCTATCTACCTTGAATTTGTGTCTAAAATGTTTTGTCATTCAGTGTCATTTAGGAGTGTGTGAAGTGCTGAGCTTCACAGAAGAGGACTCCTGTGTTAGAAGGCAAGAGGGGTAAGAAGGTGGCTGCAGCACTGCAAATGAGGAACTGGTTTTTTGGACCCTCCTATGGGCCCTGGCTCGCATCTTGCCTGCAATCTTTGAGACAAACTGGTAACATCATTGGTGGGATAATTTGTTCAGATTGTTTACATGATTTGTTTACATTGTTCCTAGCTTTAGTGTGATACAGCTGTTTTGTTGGTGTTCATTATAGGCACATACACGAGTGTACCTAACCCACTATGTGCAAGGATGTCAAGATCAATAGTCAAATTGATACTGATTGATTTTTGTCACTATTTTGCCATATTAACATGCACATATGCACTTGGGTATTGATGAGGATGCTTTTATAGCATAGAGGCAAGAGGCACCTGCACTGCCACTCCATGAGGTAAAGATGATTGACTGCAGTCAGGGGCAGACTGTGGCAGGATGGCCCCCAATAGGGCCTGGAACCTGTTCAGAGAATGCAAGCTCTCTGTGATGAGTTACTGGTAGTGCCAGGGTGCCGTCTGGTATTGCATCAAACTCCAGACACATCCTGCTTTGAGTAAGTTCCTAACTGGCCTATAGATTTGTGACTAGCAGTCAGTCACTTTATACTATAAAAGCTCTGTTTCTCTCATACAGTCAAGATGCAGGAATTCCAAGATTTGGGGTTCCTTTGAGATCATCATTCAGGCAGAGGGTCACACTTCATTAACTCTCAAAGCACAAATAAGCAGGGTTTGTCAAGAAACATCTCTGATGTGGATTCAGGCCTTGCCTATGCCCTTACTGAGGATCCACATACAACCAAGGTGGAGAGGCAACAAGAAACAACATAAGTCCCTATGATCCCTAAATTCACATAAGGGAAAGTTGATTTGCAAAATTATTTAATGGTTTAGGCTCTACTTTGCAGAAACTACAGAGATTCGTTGTATCATCTAGACCCATAGGATTGGACACTCCTGCTTATCTGTTTTAGCCCAGAGGCTGGTTCTATGTTAAATGGTGGGAGAGTGACCCTCTGCAAGGTAAGCAGAAAGGACTATTTTAAGTTCTGCTGACCACCCTCACCATGGTCAAGGTTGCTGGCAAAGGACCCTGGATTCACTACTCCAGAGGGAAGAAGGCCTCTGCTCCTGAGACAAGTGGAACAACAGAGACTTACTGGAACAACAGGGACTGTTACAGAGGAAGAAAATAATGTTTAAACTACTTTTCTGTCTGTATTACAGTAACTATAATCAGGTTTAGAACCGAAATTTGCATTTGGCTTTAGTACAAAATGTATCCAAAATTCTTCATAAAAAGTGATTGCTGGGTTTGTATTATAGATTTG
The DNA here is from genome assembly GCF_003984885.1 of Neopelma chrysocephalum. Classification (NCBI taxonomy): domain Eukaryota; kingdom Metazoa; phylum Chordata; class Aves; order Passeriformes; family Pipridae; genus Neopelma; species Neopelma chrysocephalum. The sequence goes on from NW_020924960.1 coordinate 36,603, forward strand.
GTTGAAATCTGGCAACAAGCTTAAATTCTATATCAGGTAAATTCTGAAGATGTCTCATTGGGTTTTGGAGATATCTTCTATAAACTTACTTCATGGTTACCAAACTGGACCTCGATAAAACAGCTATTCATATTATATGTGTGCATAATAGCGTGTTGTATGATTAGATGTTGTAGTAGTTGCTCGTCTCTATGGTTTAACATTAAATATAAGTGGGAGAGACTGGACAAGATAGAGTTTTTGTCAAGTCTCTAAAGGGGGGAATGATGCCTTAGAATTCTTAAGATTTGGAGCAAATATGGATTTTTAATATGGCTGTATAGAACTGAAAGGCATCTTTCAGGAGTTAGCTTCATGATTAAAAACTCTATTCTCTAAACTTGAAAATCTGCCGACAGGTCATTCTGATCGCATTATCGCCCTACGCCTTCCACTACACAACAAGCAACATGTCCTCTTTAGTATATATGCCCCAACTCTCCAAGTTGACCCTGCCGAAAAAGATAAATTTTACACTGACCTGCGCCGCCTTACCCAAAAGGTTCCTGCAGATGATAAGATCATTATCCTTGGTGATTTCAACGCCAGAGTAGGAAAGAACTCTGAAGCCTGGAAAGGAGTATTAGGCAAGCATGCTGTTGGAAACTGGAATGATAATGGACGTCTTCTGCTAGAGTTTTGTGCGGAGCAGCAGCTAATCATCACCAACACTATCTTTCAGCAGAAAGATAGTTTGAAGACAACCTGGATACATCCTAGATCCAAGCACTGGCACCTCACTGATTATGTCTTGGTGTGACAGAGAGATGTTCGCGATGTTCATCGTACCCACGTGATGCCTAGTGCAGAATGCCAAACAGATCACCCACTTGTGCGCTGTAAACTTAACTTCCACCTTAAGTTCAAACTTAAAAGGGGCAGTATCCCAAGGAGAAGACTCCAAGTTAACAATCTTCAAACAGCTACAGTGAGAGACAGTTTCCAGGCAAATCTTCAAACTAGGCTCGAAGATCATCCCATAGATCCCTCTCCCAAAACACTTTGGCAACATATTAAAAACAGCATCCTGCAGTCCTCTGAAGAATCCTTAGGGTTCTCCTTCAAGAAAAACAAGGACTGGTTTGATGAAAACAATCAAGAGATCCAGGAATTGTTGAGGAAGAAGAGAACTGCCCACCAAGCACACCTTGCTCAGTCATCTTGTCATATAAGAAAAGCAGCCTTTCATCTTGCATGTAGCAAGCTCCAACAGAAACTCTGTGACATCCAGAACAAGTGGTGGGTCAACCTAGCTGAAAAAAATTCAATTTTGTGCAGATACGGGTGATTACAGAGGATTCTATGAGGCTTTGAAAACAGCGTACGGGCCTATACACCAGGTCCAAAGCCCTCTACTCAGTGCAGATGGGCAAATGCTTCTGACAGATAAAATCTCCATTCTGAATCGATGGTCTGAACACTTTCAGACTCTTTTCAATACTTGCCATGTAGTTCAAGACTCAGCAATTCAGTCCATCACACAGCAACCGGTGAAGAATGAATTGGATATTGCCCCTACTATGGGAGAAACTCTTAAGGCCATACAGCAGGTGAAAATTGGCAAGGCAGCTGGGGTTGATGGAATTCCACCTGAAGTCTGGAAACATGGGGGCCAAGCACTCCATGCTAAATTTCACGAGTTTGTGGTGTGCTGTTGGGAACTAGGCGAACTACCATCAGACCTTCGTGATGCAGTCATCATCACCTTGTATAAGAAGAAAGGAGATAAATCAGACTGTTCAAATTACCAAGGTATTGCTCTGCTATCCATTGCTGGTAAAATCTTGGCAAGAATACTCTTGAACAGACTAATACCCACTATAGCAGAAGGAATTCTACCTGAAAGCCAATGTGGTTTCAGAGCCAACAGGAGTACCACAGACATGGTATTTGTTCTCAGACAACTGCAAGAGAAGTGTAGGGAACAGAACAAAGGTCTCTATGTAACCTTTGTTGATCTCACTAAGGCTTTCGATACTGTGAGCAGAAAAGGTCTATGGCAGATTTTGGAACATTTAGGATGTCCCCCCAAGTTCCTTAAAATGATCATCTCACTCCATGAGGATCAGCACGGCCAAGTCAGATATGGCAATGCACTTTCTGAGCCCTTTCTAATAACTAATGGTGTGAAGCTAGGCTAAGTTCTTGCAGCAACCCTATTCACAGTCTTCTTCAGCATGATGCTCCAAAGGGCCATGGCAGACCTCGACAAAGAAGATGGTATCTACATTCGATATCGTACTGATGGAAGCCTATTCAACCTAAGGCAACTGAAGGCCCATGCTAAGGCCTTGAATCGTCTTGTCCATGAGCTGCTTTACACTGATGATGACGCCCTCATCGCCCACACAGAAGTAGCTCTGCAGCATTTAACATCCTGCTTTGCAGACGCTGATGAGCTTTTAGGGCTGGAAGTCAGCTTGAAGAAGACAGAAGTTTTCTATCAACCTGCACCTCAGGAAGTCTTCCATCATCCCCATATTACCATTGGCGAATCAGAGATCAAATCAGTCCAGTAGTTTAATTACCTAGGTAGCCTCATCTCCTCGGATGGTAAGATTGACGGAGAGATAGACAATAGGTTAGCAAAGGCATATAGAGCTTTCAGAAAACTCCACAAAAGAGTTTGGAGAAATAAACACCTGAAGAAAAGTACAAAGATCAGTGTTTACAGAGCCATTGTGCTGTCTACGCTTTTATATGGGTCTGAATCATGGGTCATCTACCGCCACCACTTGCAACTCTTAGAACGTTTCCATCAACGCTGCCTCCGTACAATCCTAAACATCCACTGGTCAGATTATGTGACCAATACATCTGTTCTTGAACAGGCAGCAGTCACAAGTATTGAGGCCACGTTGCTGAGAACACAGCTGCGTTGGGCAGGTGTCTCAGTCTGAAGAGACTGGAAGGTTTGCTAAAGAGAATGAGTTATGGGACGAAACAAGACTCCTCTTTCCCTGCAATTGTGGGTTTTAAAATTTTCGGGGCTTTACTCGAGGAAAGTGTGGAAAAACAGAGGAGATAACAACCCTTTATTAAAAGATATATGTATGTTGGCAAAACAGTTAGAAAACAACAGTAACAGAACACAACAAGACTATGCAGTAGTCCTAGGAAAAAGAGAAAAAAAAAAAAGTCTGGCAAATACTTCTCTGTCCTATTAGCGCAGTCCTAATCGTGGCCTGCAGGGGCGCTGTTGGATCGCAGAGGCGCAGAGCCTGCAGTTCGCTGTGTGGTCAGTAGGGGGCGCTGCCGAGTCGCTGAAGGTGCAGGGCCTGCAGTTCGCTGGTGTGGTCAGTAGGGGGCGCTGCCGAGTTGCTGAAGGTGCAGGGCCTGCAGTTCGCCGGTGTGGTCAGTAGGGGGCGCTGCCGAGTCGCTGAAGGTGCGGGGCCTGCAGTTCGCTGGTGTGGTCAGTTGGGGGCGCTGCCGAGTCGCAGCAGCCTCCACGGGGAAGAAAGGGGCCTGGGGCCGGTCTCAGACCACGGGAGGAGCCGAAAGGAAGATGGGGGAACTCCCCCCCACCCCTCAAATGGAGGGAAAGGAAAAGGTAGGAAGGCAGTTTGCCCCTAGGGACTCACTGTGGTTCCCAGGTGGTGTCGTCCCAAGAAGCTCCTTTTCCCTCCTAGCGAGCACAGAGACTCTCCGATGAAACACACCAGATTCGGGCCGGGGCTAAGAGGCAGCTCTCAGGCCAAACAAGAAATCAGCAGTCCACACAGGCCAGGGCAGGCAGTCAGGCAAAACAAGCTTCCAGGCTTTTCTCTTTAAAATGTTCCGCACATCGACCCTGTCTCCGTCCTCCCGAGAGGGTCCAGCAGAACTAACCCCCTCCCCTCCGAGCAGAGCCAGCCTTCCAATGGGCCATTAGACAGGAATGCAGCCAGACTGGCTAAATCTTTTGTCAGGCTAATGGCCTTTTTTTCCCTTCCCCCTTCCCTGCTTGGTGCTCTGTCTCTCTTACCGGGAAGCAGGGGAGGAAAAAATTCTCTCCCAGATTATAACCTATAACAGCAGGACACGTCTCAAGGATGAGGGACTACTGCCTCCCTAAGATCGTGCTCTATGGTGAACTTGCCACTGGGTGCTGCAAGAGAGGAGCCCCGAAGAGGAGATACAAGGACTCCCTGAAACAACATCTCAGCCTTGGTCATATTGATCATCATCATTGGTCTACTCTGGCCTCCAATTGGGAGGTCTGGAGACACACTATCTATAACGCTGCTGCTTCTTTTGAGAACACACGCAGGATCACTCTTGAGGAGAAAGGACAACGTAGAAAGAACCGTGTCTTGTCGATACCACCTAAGGAGTCTTTCTGCTGTGCCTTTTGCATCCGGACTTGTCTATCTCGTATTGGCCTTTTTAGCCACCAGTGCGCTTGTAACAAATGTGGGTAGAGCCCTTCCCAAATCTTCGTTCGTGAAGCCTAGCCATGATGATAACCTTTATGTGAGATTCACTCTTTAGTATACTTTGTAAGAAGTTTCTGAGCCTTTAGGGGTATGTTTGGGGCAAGGAAAAGAGATCTGGGTGCCAGTCACTTCCAGCCTTACAACTCCATTGATTTGCCTGCATTGTTTATGGTCACTTCTGCACTAAAGCAATTGAAACAGCAATAAAACTTCCTACTTTAAATGCTTCTCCAGGTGTGGAGCTTGGTATCTGGTGTGGGTTCCTCCCTGCTTTGTCTGTGGCTTTAAGCGAATTAGAGCTACAAATGGGCTAGTTAATGAGTTGAGCTGAGGTGCTGTACACTTTCTCAGCAGCTCTAAGGGCTTAAGGTAGCCCTGCTGAGTTGTACATGCAAATCAGGTTAATGTGCATATAACTATATAGTTAATCTCCTTACAATTAATTTCAAGATGCATTTACTTGATTTGTACAGACATCTGTAGCCAATAGACTAGCGCAATTACACAGTTATGCAGTTTTGTATTTGCTGAATTCTGAAGTTCTAGGTTAGTTTGTTAGTAGAGAGAAATAAAACAATCTTGTCAAAGCACACACAGGAAGTTTTTTACTCTAGCACGTTTTCCTGCATGTGACTAAAGCAAGCTGCATACATACCCTTTCCTGAGCAGCAGGATCCGAGTTATTTGTTGCTCTTGCCGTTGGAGAGCAGCCAGGATCTTGCACCATCCTCTTCTACTGGGGGAAGGGATAGCTAGTTTCCAGTCTGCATCAGCTGCGCCTACTGAAAAAAAAAAAAGCTCATCCCGCACCCCTATTCTCGGTGTGTTAGAGGCTGGAGAGAGAGAGCTGGTCACGTGGAGGGAGGCGGGGTAAGAGAGGAGCAGGCTCTGTTGGTGATTACTTGAGTAGGAGGAGAAAGAAGATGGTGGAATTGGAGATAGCAGTAATTGAAAGAAAGGCTTTTTCTTAGACTTCCTGTCGTTATTTGTGCTGTCAATTTCACTGGTGTCATAATTGCTGTCCTGCGTGCTGAGGTAGTCCGCACGGAATCAAGTCAAGGTATAAGGCGTCTGCTCTCTTTAGGGTTGAACTAGATAGAAGGAGGATTGGACTAGGCATAAGATGTATGGGGCGGGGGATGGGGGCAGGGGAGGAGGAAAAAAGGAGGTAATCCCTGTCGGTTAAAAATGTATTTGCATGTTGCACTGCTGATAGTTGCTAAGCTTTCCTGAGGAAGGATAGGGCTTATTTGGAGTAACAGTAGAAGAGTCCGGATGGCTGCATGTAGGATCACGTGTATTGTGTTGGGGGTATATTATAATCTGTGATGCGTATAAACGGTGTAACGTTGTAGGCGTATACTCTGCTTCATAGGATTTTTTTCAGCTAAGGATGCTGCAACTGAAATAAAAAAAAAGAGGCAATGGCAGCCATTAGCATCAGGAGTGCAGTGGTGGGGCGGGTACTTGGTGTGTGAATCATGCATCAATGAGAACATAGGAATGGACGACAGTACGTTGTAAGACGCTGAGTGTGTATGAGAGAAATTTCCACCTGCTTTTTAAGCTGCAGTGAAAGATATAAAGATATATTAATGCCCTGGGTCCAGCTGCAAATAGTGGCTTCAACAAATAACTACGTGCACAGGGTTATTTTAATAATATTGAGAGATGCATGGAATATAACTGTGAAGACTTATTTATACTCTACCAAATTTATTTTTTTATCCCTCCTCTGATTAGAAGGAGAAATGGAGGTCAAGAGGAAACTAATTGCTGAATAAGCAGAACATGGTTGCAATAGGACAGGGAGTGAAGATGTGTCCTGATGGGGTCCTACTAGACTGCTGGCTTGTGGGAGGGACTCAGAGGAGAGGAGACCTTCCCACCCTTATTTGTAAGCTTCCCTTCATCTTTGACCTGGAAGGAGTTAATCAGCTGAGAGTATCAAATATTAATTTTGGGAAAGGGAAACCTTGATTCTTCCTGCAGGAGCATCTGTATAGCTTCTGGTTGCAATTAGGGTGTGGATTGCTTAAGTTATCTTCCTGGTTGGTGCAGTTATAAATATTTTACCTTTTTTGGGGGGGGGAGGGGAAGTTTAATCTTAACAAAAGCTGTTTACTGCAGCTTGTTTTGCTATCATCACATATAGAGCTGCATTTGGAAAGAGGCTGAGGATTTGAGCTTGGGATAAAAGAAAATTTTATCTTCTTTCCTTTTTTGTGACCTTAATTGGGCTGTAGAATTATAGTTTATCTTAGTATGCCCTATGGATCTGACTGTCATAGCCACTAAGAAACTAAAGTAGAAAGGCTGGAAGGCATAAATTTTTCCCAAACTCTGGATGTTATTAAGGGTGAGCTAATGTGGGTGTGAGGCAGATCAGACATGTAGCATTAATTCTTATCATTACACCTTATGGCAAGGATTTTGATTATTGTTTTTAAACATGTCTCACAGCCTCCCAACCAACTTGCTCCCTAAAATATTCTGGTCAAATTCTACTGCATTGCATTCAAAATCTGAATTGACTATCCTTATGTCTGCAACCTGTGCCTGTCATACTTTCAGAAACAGATGTGTAATATATTTTTTTACAAACACTGAAAATAGCAAAGAATGTTTATTTTCTAGTTATTACAATTATGATATGCAGCTAATAAAAATTTAGGTGCATATTTACCTTTTGAGTCAGAAAAGGTCCACAAAAAGGCCACCACTGTGGGTGCCCAGAAGTCTGCTTCTCTATTGTTTTTAATTGCAGTAATTTCTAATGTTACATGTAACTCTTCTGTCCAGCTAGTTCAAAACAGATTTTAGATTTTCCATTTGTTTCAGTTTTTTCTCCATTTCCTAATTTAAGATAGGATATAACAAGATTTTTGATGATTAACTATGTAAGAATTCAAGATTGTATGCCTGTGTAGTTGTTCAAATCTTGTTAGTTCTATGGAACCACAGTCTAAATAGAAGAAACAGTTGTTTTACAAGTGTAGTTGTTTGAACCAGGTTTTCCCCTTGAAGCTAAGAAAGTAGTAACCCCCGAGGGGGTGGTGACCCTTGGGGTTTGACCCAATCAGCGCTCCTACAAAATATAAACATATCACTAGACCGGAAAAGAAAGTAGTTGTTGTTGAAGGAGAGGTGGCCATGTTCTGAAGCCACGAGGAAGGGGCTTGGAGCCCCTTGGGGCTCCGCCCCCCCCCCCCCCAGCCCCTTGGCTGGGGATGCAGGGACTTGGAACAGTGTTAAACTGGGCTAAGTACCTGTAGTTGGAAAGCTGAAGGAGTTTTCTCCACCGTGAGTGGGCAGCGGCCGGAGAAGCGGCAGAGCAGCAGTGGACGGAGAAAAAGCGGCGGCACAGAGCCAAGAGATAAGAGAAGCACCAAAACAAACATGCAGCAAAGCAGACAGAAAAACTTCTGCGAACCAAGAGAGAGAGAGAGAAAAGCAGCAGAGAGAACTAAAGTACTACAGAGTTTGTTGGGGTAAGAACTGCAAAACTCCCCCAAACTTTCTTTGAGATCCCTCCAAAAATGGAGGGGGTGGACTCCTATTAATTGGAAGTCCTAAATGTAGTGGTCCTGAGAGCTCAGCCAGGATGAAATGTGTGAGAGAGGACCTTGGGGCCCTCCCTTGCTGCAGCTTCAGAGAAGCTAGCAGCCATCTTGAGGCAGAGCACAGAAGCTCTGCAAAGGGGCTTGAATCCCCTGAAGATACCAGACCGTCACGAAGGCTTCTGCACTTCATCAACATGACCGTGGTGGAACAACCTTTGTCTGGGGTAACGCAGCCCATGGAAAGACCCTTTGTTTGTGTCGGGGGGCTGAGGGGCTTGGAGACCCCCTCGTGTGTATTGGCAAAGATCCAACAACTGCTGCTTCATGAAAGACACAGAGAACCTACTGCCCTAGTAGACTGCTGCTCAGAGACTGGAAGGGGTCTTTTTTCTTCTTCCCTCCTGGATTTTATTTGGAGGGGAGAAGAGATTTGATCCATTGTAAATATTGTATGTCATGGTAGAGATAGAGTTGAAATTGTATGTAATGTATTATACTATTTATTTATGTGTACAGTCATTGTAATATATTCCCTTCCCCCCATTTGGAGTCTCGTGTGGTGTCTGGAAACCCATCTCACACTGGGTTGAGATGTGGGAGGGGGGCTAGAACTAGGGAAATGGATTTTGGGGCTCTGAAACCATGACAACAAGAAAGAGTTGTTTCTTTTAAAAACTATTCCTTACTACTTGAGAGTGACTGCCACCACTTCTAAGGACAGTTACCAAGTGATTCTGTTTTGTCAGTGTATTTCTGTGTATTTACACTGAAAAGTTAAATCTCCAGTAAGTATTAATGCAAGACTGTGGAGAAAACTGTACAAAAGCAGTAAATCTGGTATTTTAATACATTTTGAGGAGGATTGTCTAATGGGTGAAATGCAAAATTGTTTGGAAGAAGAAAAGCAGCCTATCTTCATTTTGGGGGGTGGGGGATACAATTTGGTTGTGGTGGGGTTGGGGGAGTTTTGTGGTGGTTTGTTTGCTTTTTGTTTTTCTAGGGTTTTTGGGGGGGGTTGTAAGAGTTTTATGAGCTTCAAGGCTAAACCGTTTTACCAAGTAATGGCTGACTGAGGCTAGTTGTAGAATATGAATCTTATGATTCTATGATCTAGGTTTATTGGACCTTTTTAGATATAGTTCACTGATATGCTTAGCTTATATTCCTTGTCCTCATTTAATATACCAGTGTTATTTTTCTGACTATTTTGTCTTCTAAGAGATACAAGACCATCCTTTTAGAAGGCTATTATAGACAGTGTTCATACATTGGTCTTTCGGTTAAAAAAAATAATGAAAGAATGCCAAGGAAAGTAGGTTTAGTTCAGCTAGTTATCAAGGAAATACAACTTTGGTATATTGGAGAGGTGTCCTGTTTAGAGTTGCTCTTTCAGTTCTGTATTTACTTGAATACAGTATCTGTATGTGTTTTTGTTATAGAATAGAATATTTCAGTTGAAAGGTGTCCTGGGCAGAATGGGAGCTTCAAAGTTTATTAGAGAAGCTCCCGCTGAGTCACGAGGTGCAGAAAGGACCCCCTTGCTTTCTAAACTCCTTCTCAGAGAGGAGTCTAGGTGAGGGTGGATCCAGTCTTAGCCCCAGACTTGTCAATGGTTTATGTGTAAAGGACTATATAGGTGTAGTTGAACCTTTATACAACTTTGTCCCACAGGTTGTGGGATGGCACAAGGATGACAAACCAAATATATTTATACAAATTAAATAAATTATTTATTTTAATTGATTACGATAATGATGAGTAGACAAAAAACCTTAATCAGAATTATTTACTACACTGTATGGATAGCTATAACTAGTAGTGTAGTGCACTACTTATTAAATAAATAATTTCAAAGCTAGCATAACAATTATTAAGTAGAGATTGATGTTACTCACCCATACCAATGACCGTGGGCAAATCTTTTTCATTTAGCCTCTAGGAGTAACCTTGAGGGATGATCCCACTCAAGGGAAGGGTCTTCACACACCTTAGGGAGGTATGCTAGAAGTCCTTGCTGTGCAAAAGTGGGACTGGGCTTTAATAGTATAAAGTGATTGACTGTTAGCTATATTGTGTTATCAGGCTTACTCAGCAAAATATGCATTGTGCTTTTTTTTGTTCTCTCTACTTAACATATAGCCATTTGCAGTGCTTTTGTTGGTTTTAGGTTGTGGTTGGTTTGTTTGTTTGTTTTTTACACAAATGCTTTATTTGACAAATTTGCTGGTGGCAAAATAAGGAGAAAAGGTAGTAAACCCAAAACTATCAGATAGCAGAACTAATATGTATTCACTGCCATGTTGCTGCATAAATGTCAGGGCAATATTAGAATCTGAAACAAATTCCCACCGTTTAAAAAAATGTTTCTAGATTAAGTTTTTGGAGTCCTTAAGGCTGATAAAATCAAAACAGAGGCTAAAACTTCTCTCTCATCTTTGTGCCTAGGTATTGTAGGCAATTTTTTCTTTTGTACATGAATAGCTCTATAGACTGCAGTTATTTTTGATTCTCACTAGACCATGCATGAGAATTGCAACTCCCCTTAGGTGTCCCTGATGGTTTAACGTATGTTGCCAGTAGGCTGTGTGACATAATGAGGCATAACTTCCTACAAGATTATATTGGCATAGATATGTCATACTCATGATGTTGCAGTATCACACTTTAAATGTGGGTTTCTTATTGTTGAAACTGAAAATTTCTACTTGAAATGACATCTATCAAGCTATTCTCTGACTATTTATCTCTAATGTACTTCCATCATTAACAAAGTAGAATTTTCTATGGTCAGTCTGTATAAGCAAGCACTGCTGATAGTGGGATTACTAGCTTCCTTTCTGAAGTATACAAAAGCAATGCGATAGAAATATTTAAAATAATGAATAGTCTAGATGAGATAGACTAGGAACTTCCCTTTCTGCTATTTTGTAGTGAAAGATGGCATTCTGTGAAATTAAGACAATTAAGAAAGCAAATATTTTAGACCTGTGACTTCCATGGCTCTGACTGCTCTCTCCCAATGCTGTCATTTGTTCTTGAATCATCTGTCTGTTCTTCAAAAGCTTGCTCATATGTCAGTAATTAAATAACACTTTGATTCAACTTTGTTTTGTTTTGTTTTTTAATGAGCACTTGCATAAAACCTATTCTCTGTAGGCAGAAAACCATCTTAACCCACAGAGTAGAGAGAGTTAGAGTGGGAGGCTTCCAAACAAAATCTATGGAGAAAGGTCATGGCAGATGAGTGGTGTGCTCCTGAGGTTTTGAGTGAATCCTTTTAAGCGATAATTTGTCTTGACTAGTTATGCTATACTCTGTGACACCCTCTTTGAGCACTGAGAGTATCCCTTCTGAATTTGATATTCAAACTTTCAGCTGTAAAAAAAGAGTGCAAATCATTTGAGCAGGTTTATGAAATTAACTTATTTTTATTGTATTTTTCTTGTAGTGCTTGAGATGTATGCCTTGGGAGGAACTGCTTTTCTGTATGTGTGGTCGAGGTAACAGACTGATATACAGGAGAACTAGATTTGATTCCCTGCATTGATGTGGTTAAGCCACTGAATATTTCTAATTATTTTATCTTTTGCAGGTAGCAAAATAAGGTGATTTCTATTATTTTCACTTTTGTCTTTCTAGAATCAATAAGTGCTTCATCAAAATCTTATTTGAGAAGAAACACCTTTTGCTCAAAACTTGGTTTTACTAGTGGGGATTGAGCAGGGACAGGGTAAAAGAAAGTAATACTGAACGGGAGAGAAGAAACCTGAATGTAATGGACAGTTTTTAATATATAATACCTGAAAGCAAATCTAACTGCTTTATTAAGCTAGTATCTGTAATTAGCTAATGAACTGATTTCTGGTTGTGGTTTCTGGAGGTTTTTTTGGTTTTGTTTTTTTACCAAGGTATCTCAGCCTCTTGATCTTCCTCTCGCTTATAGACTAGAAAAGGAAAATGCACAGTTTGGAAAGTGATAAAAAGTTTTTAAAGCAGTACTAAATTTACCTGAGCTGAAATGAAGAATCCTTTGTGAACCTGCAGAAGACCACTGTCAGAAGTGGTTTAATACTTCTGCAAAATTTAGTTCATGAAAAAGTAAGTAAAATTGACTGAAATGAGCTGTAGAAGAGGCTTTTAAAAAAACAACCAACCCTCTTCCCCCACTTCTTGCAAGAGAAAAATTTTTAAGATTGTGATGTGTTGCCTGTGCCTATCACTATTTTGTGTACCTTTTCTCACTAATGGGATACATCAGGTATCTCTGAGATTACTTTAGTTGTTGCAGATGACAGAGAATGTTATATTTTGTTTGCACTATTTATGAGGATAACTAATGCTGGCATTGTCGCATTGTTTGTTCATCAGATATTTCAAATAGATGTAGTCCTGTGTCAAAACTGTAATTGGATAAATTGCTCACCTGATCATTTTTCTCAACAGTTGTTGATGCTTTGAACCAAGTAGTAACTAACGGGGAAATTACTTTCTGAAAAGTATATGTTAAAGTTGCAACTATAACCTAAGAAGGAAGAATTATAAAATGACAGAACCACTTTTCAGTTTCAGTGATTTCTTCATATACTCCCCCCTTAACCTAAAAATCTTGTAGACTGCTGGGGGGGGACGACAGAGAGGAGGTACAGTTTGCAGCAGTTATTCAAGGAGAAATAAAAAAGTCATATTGCCAAGAAACCTTCCAAATACTAATCTTCAAGAAACAAAAAGGATTAAATAAAAAGTTCTTCAGTTTATTTATTTATTTTTGTGTGTTAGTTACTAGTTCATGTAGCAAATGCTTCAAAGTTTCATTGCTTCTTGGAAGAGAAAAATTAGCCCTTTTTTTGTTTAGATTTATTTATTTAATTTTAGAAGATTTATGGAAAAATCCCAATGTAGTGGGTTGACCCTGGCCAGATGCCAGGTACCCACTAAAGCCACTCTCACTCTCCCTCTGCAACTGGACAGAGGAGAGACAAAAAAAAAACAGCGAAGGATTCATGAGTTAAGAGCTGGGAGAGGTCACTTACTGATTACCTTCACGGGCAAAACAAGACTCAAAGTGGGGATATTACTTCAATTTATTACTAACAGGATAAGAGCCAAAGAGTGAGAAATAAAATAATCTTAAAAACATCTTCCTCCCACCCCTCCTTCCTTCCATGTTTTCCCTCCTCCCCCCAGCAGTGCAGGGGGACGGGGAATGGGGGTTGCGGTCAGAGACAGTCCTTGATGGACCTCTCCGGCATGAGTACATCCCTAGGGCAACAGTTCTTCACCAGCTGCTGTCCTGTGGGTCACTTCTCCATGGGGTGCAGTCCTTCATGAATGAGCTGTACCAGCATGGGTCCCCACAGGGGCCACAAGTCCGACCTGAGAGAAACCTGCTCCAGCGTGGGCTTCCCTCTCCACAGACTGCCGGTCTCTGGCAGGATCCTGCTCCATCTTGGACCTCCCACAGGGTCACAGCCTCCTTCATGCACCCACCTGCTCCAGCATGGGCTCCTCCATGGGCTGCAGGTGGGTCTCTGCACACCGATGGTCTTCCATGGGCTGCAGGGGGACAACCTGCTCCACCATGGTCTTCACCACGGGCTGCAAGGGCCTCAACTCCAGTGCCTGGAGCACCTCCTCCCCCTCCTTCTGCACTGACCTTGGTGTCTACCTTGTTGTTCCCATGTTCTCACTCCGCTCTTCCCTGGATGGAATTCCTTCTGCGCAACAACCTTCTGTTCTTAAATATGTTATCACAGAGGCCTTACTATTACTCCTGATTGGCTTGGCCTTGGCCAGTGGCAGGAAGCCCGTCCTGGAGCTGGCTGGCATTGGGTCCACGGGACAGGGAAAGCTTCTAGCAGCTTCTCACAGAAGCCACCCCTGTAGCCCCCCCGCTACCAAAACCCAGCCACAGAAACCCACTACACCCAAATATGTAAATATTGAGGAAATTGTAGATGTAAATAAATCAGAGGTGACTTCTATAGTCATTTATCAGACAGGGATCTTTATGCATAATTTTTCTGCTGGTTTATCCCTGCAGCATTTGCATATGAAAGGAGAAATATTGTCTAGGTTACTCAAATTCCTCTTTATAGAGGGTTTGATATATGATATATGCGGAGTGTCAAATTTAATGCTTGAACTGGTTAATTTGCTATTCTGTTATTTTTTTATTGTCTCAATTCTCTAGCAGTGCCTTCTGAGCCTTTTTAAACTCCTAAAAAGAAGCAATTTAGTATGTAAAGCAAATTTATGTGTTGTAGACAGAAAATGGAATAGAAAAAGGAATTATTAACAGGTGGTAATGGTATCCTTTGTCAGCTGTATCTCAAAATTCTTGAATTTTATAGTGCCTTGAACATTGTGTAACAAGTCCAAGTATCATTTAATTTTCTTGGAGGCTGGTGCATGGTAAGGGATGTGATACACCCACTCAGTGCCATGTTCTTTGGCCCAGATGTCTATGAGGTTGTTTCAGAAATGAGTCCCGTTGTCAATTCTTTCAGGAGTGCTGTGTCGCCATAAAACTTGTTTTCCAAGGCTCATTCCAGGCAGTGGCATGGGTCACAGGGTATGTTTCCAACCACCTAGTAGTCGCTTTCACCATTGTAATCTTGCCATGACAGGCTCATGGTAGTGTGATATAAGCAATCTGCCAGGCTTCCCCATACTGATATTTCAGCCATTTTCTTCTATACCAAAAAGGCTTTAGCCTCTTGGCTTGTTTGATTATGGCACACATCTAACATTCATGGATAACCTGTGCAGTGGCATCAAGTCCACCCCTCAGTCACGAACCTATTTGTATTCTGCATCCCTTCCTAAATGTCCTGATGTGCCATGGGTCCATAAAGTTATAAATAGCTCACCCTTACATTCCCAGTCCAGGTCCACCTGAACCACTTCAATTCTAGCAGCCTGGTCCACCTGCTTGTTGTTTCAATGTTCTTCAGTGGCCCAACTCTTGGATATGTGAGCATTTACATGATGTAGTTTTACAACCAGGTTCTCCACCCGGGCAGCAATAGCTTGCCTTAATTCAGCAACCTAGATGGGTTTCCCCTCTGTGCTGCTAGTTATTCTGCTTCCATCGCTGTAACCTCCCCCACGGGGCATTTGCCACCATCCATGAGTCAGTATAGAAATAAAGTATTGGCCATTTTTTTTCTCATTCAGCAATATTTAAAGCCAGCTGAATGGCTTTCACCTCTGCAAACTGACTTGATTCACCTTCTCCTTCAGCAATTTCTGAGACTTGTCATGCAGGACTCCACACAGCAGCTTTCCACCTCTGATGTTTTTGTGCGATATGACAGGATCCATCTGTAAACAGGGCATATTGCTTTCCATTTTCTGGTAATTTATTATATAGTGGGGCCTCTTCAGCACTAGTCACCTCCTCTGGCAACACTTTGAAGTTTCTGCCTTCTGGCCAGTCCACGATCACTTCCAAGATTCCTGGGTGGTAGGGGTTTCCCATTCAAGGCTGTTGCATTATCAGTACAACCTACTTACTCTATGTAGCATCAATTGCTTGATGCATAGATGAGACTCTGTCATGGTTTGATTTGATCTCAAATTTACAGGACAATGTACTCTGTAAATTATACTTTATGAGCTCATCAGGAAAGAAAGCAAACATCAAAAAAGGGCTCAATTGCTTTGCACAGACTAGTCTACCATGTGAAGTCAAATTCATCACTTAAATCATGAGATTTCTCACAAGTTCTCTAATTCATAACTTGCAATTCACAACTTGTAAATCGTGCACCTATGAGCAAATAGCTACCTAGCTGACTGTGAGAGTGCTCATCCTTCCTCCTTGGTCATGGTGTGAGCATCCCCTGTCACGCTGGGAAGCACAAAACCCTCAGCAATCCAGCTGCTGTGATCTGCTTCAAAACTTTTTGGGTAAGATGACATTTTATATTTTCCTGCTTGGAATTTTGGTCTACACCATTCCCATAAGTTACCAGTTTGTGATGAAACTGCCAGATGCTCAATATGCAAAGATGATGGCTGCAGTAGACAGAAATCTGCAGATGATAATGGCTGCATAATGACCCTTTAGCTCTTTCTGGCCACCTGTTCTACCTATGTGGTGCTCTTGCTTTGACCTAATGTTGCTGCTCCCAGAATACATCAGGCCTTAGCATGAGCTGTGTTAGCCAAAATCTTAGCAGTTGAGTGAACAGTCAGACCCTCCATTTGAACATCCAGCCCAGCATAGGCAACTGAGGTGCCGAGATGAGCTGTGCTTCAGTACCTACTACTTCTGAAGCAGGCCAAACCCCTGCTACTAATATTTCTTTTTCAGTTGGAGTGTAATGGGCCTCAGATCCTCTATAACCATGGCTCCAAAACCCTAGAGGTCTACCTTGAGTCTCTCCAAGTGCTTTCTGCCAGAGGCTCCAGGTGAGACCATGGTCCCTGGCTGCAGTGTAAAGCATGTTTCCACATTTTGTCCTATCCAGACAGGCCCAAGGGCTACTGCACAAACTATTCTATGTTTAATTTCTTCAATGGCTTGTTGCTACTCATAGCCCCATTTGAAAGCATTATCCTCTGGGTCACTTGATAGAGAGGGTTTATGGTCAGACTCTAATCTGGAATATGCCTCCTCCAAAAACCCCATGATCCCTAAGAAAGCTTGTGTTTCTTTTTTGCTAGTTGGTGGAGACACAGTTGTTATTTTATTGATCACATGCATTGGGATATGACAATGTCTACCTTGTCATTTTATTCCTTAAAACTGAATCTGCTGTGCAAGTCCATTGACCTTGCTTTGTTTTATAGCAAAAGTAGGGAAAAGAATAATCCAGATTATTCTGAAAGCTTTCTAAAACACATTCTTTGCTGTGTTGAACCACGTGATGATGTAATCAGTATATTGCAGGTGTTATCATAGAATATCTCAAGTTGGAAGGGACCCATAAGGATCATTGAGTCCAACTCCCTGCTCCTCGCAGGACTACCTAACACTGAACCATACGACTAAGAGCATCGTACAGATGTTCCTTGAACTCTGTCAGGCTTGTTGTTGTGACCACTCTCCTGGGGAACCTGTTCTAGTGACAGCCATGCCCTCACTGAAGAACCTTTTCCTAATATTCAGTCTGAACTTCCCCTGATACAACGTGTCGTGGTTTGAGAGCCCCAAAATCCAATTCCCGAGTCCTAGCCCCCCTCCCACATCTCAACCCAGTGTGAGATGGGTTTTTCCAGACACCACACAAGACTCAAAATGGGGGGAAGGGAAATATATTACAATGACTGTACACATCACATAAATATTATAATACATTATACACATAATCTTAACTATCTCTACCATGATACATCAGTATTTACAATGGATCAAATCTCTTCTTCCTCCAAATAAAAGTCCAGGAGGAAAGAAGGAAGAGATCCTTTCTAGTCTCAGAGCAGCAGTGTCTCTAGGGCAGCAGTCTCCTTCCATGCAGCAGCTATAGCTGGATCTCTGCCAGTACACACGAGGGAGGCCTTCAAGCCCCTCTCGACCCTTCGACTCCAGACGAGAGTCTTCTCTTCCGTGGGCTGTGTTCACCAGGACAAAGGTCACTTCACCACGTCATACCACGAAGTACAGGAGCCTTCATGACAGTCCTTATCTCAGGGGATTCCAATTCCCTTGCAGAGCTCCCTTGCTCTGCCTCAAAACTGCCAACTTGGCAGAAGCAGGGGGGGAAGCCCTCCTCCACATGAGCTTCTCAGCTCCTCTCTTTTCGGTGCTGTAGCACTCCAAGACTCTTCTCAAGCAAAAGTCCATCTCCCTCCTCCTAGGAGGGGTCTCAAAAGGAGTTTGGGGGTTTTGGGTTTTCAGTTCTTACCCAAACTCTGTCCATAGAGATTAGTTCTGCTCTCTCTCTCTCCATCAGAGATCTCTGTGTCTTCTCTCCTTGGCTGCAATGCCGGCTTTGCTGCTTGCTTCAGTTCTTATCTTTTCTGGCTCTCTGCTGCTATTCTCCGTCCACTGCTGCTCTGCTGCCGTTTTCAGTATCTCGCTGCTGCTCACGGTGCAGAAGCTTCCCCCAGCTCTTGGCTACAGAACTCAGCCCAGTTTAACACTGTTCCAAGTTTCTGCAGCCCCCAACCAGGGGCTGGGGGGGGCCGCAGCCCCCCAGAGGGGCTCCTGCCCCTTCCTCGTGGCTTAGAACATGACCACCTCTTCTCCAACAACTACCACAACTACCTTCTTTTCCGGTCTGGTTGTTGATATGTTTATATTTTGCAGGAGCACTGATTGGCTCAACCCCAGGGTCACCACCCCCTGGGGTTACCATTTTTTTTTTAACTCCAGGGGGAAAACTGTTTCCCCCCACCACACAGCGTCATTCCATTTCCTTGTGTCCTATTGCTGGTCACCAGAGAGAGGAGATCAGCACCTCTCCCTCCGCTGCCCCCCTTGAAAAAGCCGTAGACTGTGATGAGATCACCCTCAGCCTTCTCTTCTCCAAGCTGAACAAACCAGGTGACCTCAGCCACTCCTCATAAGCCTTGCCTTCGAGGCCTTTCACCATCTTGGTCGCCCTTCTCTGGACACACTCTAATAGTTTGATGTCCTTCTTATATTGAGGAGACCAAAACTGCACACAGTACTCGAGGTGGGGCTGCACCAGTACAGCATAGAGTGGGATAGTCACCTCCCTTGACTGATGCACCCAGGACACAGTTGGCCCTTTTGACTGCCAGGGCACACTGCTGATTCATGTTCTACTTGTCATTGACCCAAACCCCCAGCTATCTTTCCAGGAGGCTGCTCTCCAACCTCTCGTCCCCCAATTTGCATGTATAACCAGGATTAACCCATCCCAGGTGGAGAATCCAGCACTTGCTCTTGTTCAGTTTCATGTGGTTGGTGATTGGCCAGCTCTCTAGTCTATCCAGATCTCTCTGTAAGGCCTCTCTACCCTCAAGGGTGTTTACAGCTCCCTATAGTTTTGTATCATCAACAAACTTACTTGAAGTACATTCAGCTCCTGCATCCAGATCATTTATAAAAACATTAAAGAACACTGGCCCTAAAATTAAGCCCTGGGAAACCCCCGATGACTGGTCACCAGCCTGATGTAACCCCATTTTAAGCCTGACCCATCAGCCAGTTGCTCACCCAATGTATTATGGACTTGTCTAGCTGTGGGCTGGACAGTTTATCCAGAAGAATACTGTAAGAGACAGTATCAAAAGCTTTTCTAAAGTCCAAACCCACCACATCTACTGGCTTCCCTTGGTCAACTAGATGGGTGACCTTGTCATAAAAGGAAATTAAGTTGGTTAAGCTGGACTTTTCCCTCGCGAACACATACTGGCTATGACCAGTGACTGTTGGCTCTTGAGTGTTTTTCAATAACTCCCAGAATAACCTTCTCCATAATTTTACCAGTCACTGAAGTGAGACTAACAGGCCTGTAATTACCAGGGTCTTCCTTCTTACCCTTCTTGAAAACTGGGACCTCTCCAGAATCCCAAGGCCATTTAAAAATAATGGAGAGAGGCCCTGTAATGACATTGACCAGTTCTTTTAGTATCCTGGGATGAATCCTGTTGGGCCCCATAGATTTATGTGCATCTAGCTGGAGCAGCTAGTCTCGAACAAGTTCAGGGTTGTCTGGGAGTTTATCATCCTCCCCCAGTCACAGTCTTCCAACATGTGGTGTATTGAAGCATGAACTCAAGGAAGGGTGAAGAACTGAGACATTTATTCAAAAGGTCACAGCCTTTTTATAACCAAGCACAAACAGAAAAACATTCCTTATAAGGCAAAAACTGTGACCGCAGCATCTGATTGGCTGCTAGCTGTCACCTAGGGAGATGGTAGGTCTTTGGAGCTGCAAACTCATCCCTGTGATGAGTTACTTAGTACTCTGTAAAGGTCTGTTTTTTTCCAGGCCCTCAGCCTGCCTATTTCCCACACCAACACAGGTGCTTCACCCTGTTCCAGTGCAGTCTGGATCAGTCCATGGCAGATGGTGGGACTGTGTTTCCACCCCTGGGGCAGTCAGTTCCAGGTCCCTCCAAGTGAAAGTGAACCATGGCCTGCACTCTGCTGCCAAAGGGATTGAGGAAAATGCATTAGCAATATCAATTGTGGCACCATTCGGCTGCCTTTGACTGCAGTTTGTATCGGAGTTCCAGCATGTTTGGTACAGCAGCACTCAGTGGCTATATGACATCATTCAGACCATGATAGTCTGCTGTTAGCCTTCACCCTCCATTAGATTTTCACATGAGCTATATGGGACTATTAAAGGGTGATAGAATTGTGCTGATCACTCCTTGGCTCTCCAGTTGCCAAATCAGCTTATGGATGGGAACCAGGGAGCCTTGGTTGGAGTGATATTGTTGCCAGTGCACCATCATGCTAGCAATTGGCACCTGCTGTTCTTTAACTTGTAACAACCCCACAACAGAAGGATCTTCTGAGAGACCAGGCAAGCTAGACAGCTGTTTAATCTTCTCTGTACTCAAGGCAGCTATACAAAAAGCCCACTGATACTCTTTTGGGTCTTTGAAGTACCCTTTCTCTGGGTAGTCTATGCCAAGGATACATGGAGCCTCTGGACCAGTTACAATGGGGTGCTTTTGCCACTCATTCACAATTAGGCTTATCTAAGCCTCCAACACAGCCAGCTGTTGGGATCCCCCTGTTGCTCCAGAAATACAGATGGATTCTGCCCCTTTGTAATCTGATGGTATTAGGGCACACTATGCACCAGTGTCCACCGCAGGTTTATACTCCCATGAGTGATGCGCCAGGTCAGCAAATCCACACAGTCCAGTAAGCCTGATTGCCCCTTTCTTCTGCCTGTCCAGATGCAGGGCCCCTCTATTCCTACTTGGAGTCTCCATTCTTTGAGTTTTTTGTAACTGCAAAGCAGAAGTCCCTTTATCACGGTCAGAAGGACGATCAGCCCTTCTACTCTGCCCAACAGACACTGGAGCAGTAATGTTCCTGTATGGCTGCCTTTTGGCTGTTATTTTTCTTGTAATTCCTGTACTTGAGCTTCTAGTCTGGAGATTGATTCACCATCCCACTTCTTCATGTTTTCCCCTGGTCATACAGATAGAATCACAGGGTGGCATGTGATGTATGCTACTGGTACCCTTTCCCTTGAGCAGAAAACGGTTGAATCTTAATAGCTGAGGCTGGTATGAGTGAGGTAGAAGACATATCCTTTTTAAATTGCTGGGACAATTGTTGGGACAGTTTCTCCACAGCTGAGACACAGGTCTGTAGGGAGGAAGCAAGATTCTCTTTCATTTCTTAGAGTTGACTGGCCAATCCATCCACAACTGGTGCCGCTGTGTCTGTCCAGCTCATTATTGCCAAGGTGCTGGCGTATGATGTTGGTGCACTTTGTACAAATGTACATGCATCAGATTTCATTTGGGTCTTTGGATGCCTGGTTGTTGTCCAGGTTGCTGTAGATCACCTCTGCCATGGCTAGTTCCTTCAGATACTAGATCCCTCCCTCAGTGGTGATCCACTTGCTTCAGGAATTTGCAAGATCTTCCTTGAGGGGATACCTTTCATTCACACTTGACAGGAGTTACCTCCAGAGACTGAGGACTGTTGTACCTTTTCCAATCCCTTTGTCAATGGCCTTATCCCTAGCAAGGGAACCCAGCTCCTGGGCTTCCTTGCTATTGACCCCAATAATGGAGCAACCAGCTGAGAATTTGCTCACCTGCATGATGATTAAAATCCTTTTGCATATCTCAGAGCTCACTTAGCAATAGAGATGAGGTGGTTTCTGACTTGTTTTTGATTTCAGTCTCTTCCCCCTCCTGTTCTTGTGACTGCTCTGCTGTAGAACAGGCTGCCTCTTCTGATTCTTCCTCCTGCTCCCTCTTAGGAGAAGATTCTCTATCCCTTACTAAATGAGTTGACTTCCACTTTCATTGTTTCTTCTTGATCATGACTATAGGGGCAAGTGATATAGTTGAGGGTTTGGTCTCTGGTTTAGCCACAGTGCCTATTTGTATGTCTTTGGATCCAGACACCCTTTCTTTTCCTTGAGAGTGCTGAATAGTGCTTGGTAGTCATAGGCCAGGCTCCAGCACAGTGCAATAAGTTGTTCTCTTTGAAATAGTCAAGGGCATCCTATTTTCAAACATTCTATCACTTCATCAGGATCCTGCACTTGTTCAGTGGTGAAGTCCCAGACCATTGAAGGTGACAACCTTTCTATGTACCTGCCCATATTCTCTCTCCCACGTGCCTTGCCACCCATAACCACACTGCCGCAGGGTATATCCCTGGGTGATATTTCTAAATAGTTGGTTGGTCTTAGAAACAAAATGAAAAAATATTCTTGATAAGTAGCAATAGGAGTATTTTGGTGTTAAGGAAACTTCCCAGTCTGACCATTCACAGGTCTCTCTGGCCATCACACTCCCACCACCAGAGACTTTAACTGCTGGGACTGAAGCCCCTTCACAGTGGACGGTTCCAGTGAGCCTAGGGGTCCGCTTGACTCCCTACACACCCAGCTCTCACACAGTCAGACTAGGTTTCCTTACCAGTTTGACCCCAGGTTTCCCACAGCAGTCTCAGAAGTCTCATTCCATTAAGCAATTTATTCACGGAGCATTAACACAGAAGCAGCTCGAGCTGGTGTCTCCCAGGAGGGACCTCCAACAAAGGAACCCCTGAACAGTCCAAGCGCCCTCAAGTCTCACTCTTCCTCCTGTGTCCTTTGCTCCTGCTGTCTGTCTCAGTGTCCATTCACCTGGTCGGCCCACAGGCCTTATTGCCCTTTGTTATGCAAAGGGTTGGTAGTTCATGGCCTCTTGTCTTTCGCTCCCACCCAGAGCTCAATCTGCATCTCAATCTGCATCAGGCACTGCAGCTTGCAAACTTGAACCAGAAGTATTCAACATTGGTTACCCAAGAATGTTCAAGAAACTGAAGCGTTATTGTAACAAGGGAGAAAACATCCTACCTATGGGAAAAGGGGGTGAAGGTGTTTCCTCCACCAAATGCCTCTTGGAGGAAAAAATAAAAAAAATTTAATTGTCTCCATGAGATGGTTCCCGATGCCAGAGATGGCATCAATGCCCAGCCCAAATACCAGGTTAAGATCAAGGCCAGTTCTTTTATCATAATTCTCCCAGTCAAAAATGCCATCAAGTGCTACACATCAGAGAAAATTGAAAAAGCTGTCTTCAACATGTACAGCAAAAAAGTGAGTCTGGCACAGATCAGATAAACCAGCATCGAGAACAGGTAAGGTAGTATTGCAACCAGAAACAGTTAAACAGATATAATAATTATAAGTTCCCTCTAATATGCTCTGGTAAAATCTGTTGTTATCTCAAACTTTTCAAGCTACATGTTTGGCACCAAAAAGGACTGTCATGGTTTAACCCCAATAGGAAGCTAAGAACCCCTTCTTGCGGTGGGGCCTTCTTGCCCTCCATGCCAGAGCATTCCTTGGTCACAAATTACCACTGCTAAGCAGTTAAATTTTGAATTTCTCCTTCAGCCTTAATGCTCTAAACACTGTTAAGCAATAACTGAAACATCCCTTGTTTTCATCAAAAATCCAAAACATAGCCCTGTGCAAGCTCCTATGAATAAATTTAACTCTATCCCGGCCAAAACCAGCACAGGTGTGCAAGAGATCACGGAATATGCCGAGTTGGAAGCGGCCCACAAGGATCATCAAGTCCATCTCCTAGCCCTGCACAGGACCATGCCCAAGAGTCACACCATGTGCCTGAGAGTATCATCCAAACGCTTCTTGAACTCTGGCAGGCTTGGTGCTGTGACCACTTCCCTGGGGAGCCTGTTCCAGTGCCCAACCACCCTCTGGGTGAAGAACCTCTTTCAATATCCAACCTAAACATCTCCTGACACCACTTCAGGCCATTCCTTTGGGTTCTGTCACTGGTCACCACAGAGAAGAGATCAGTGTCTACCCCTCCTCTTCCCCTCACAAGGAAGTTGTAGACTGCAATGAGGTCTCCCCTCAGTCTCCTTTTCTCTGGGTTGAACAGACCAAGTGACCTCAGCCGCTCCTCATATGGCTTCCCTCAAGGCCCTTCACCATCTTCGTTGCCCTCCTTTGGATGCTCTCTAATGGCTTAACGTCTGTCATATATTGTGTTGCCCAAAACTGCCACAATATTCAAGGTGAGGCCACCCCAGTGCAGAGCAGAGTGGGACAATCCCCTCCCTCGACCAGCTGGTGATGCTTTGCCTGATGCACCCCAGGACATGGTTGGCCCTCCTGGCTGCCAGAACACTGCTGACTCATATTCAACTTGCTGTCAACCAGGACCCCCAGATCCCTTTCCGTGGCACTGCTTTCCAGTATTTCACTCCCCAGCCTGTCCGTACGTCCGAGGTTGCCCCATCCCAGGTGGAGAATTCGGCACTTTTCCTTGTTGAACTTCCTATGGTTGGTGATTGCCCAGCCCTCTAATTTGTCCAGGTCTCTTCTGTAGGGCCTCCCTGCCTTCAAGGTAGTCAACAGCTCCTCTGAGTTTTGTATTATCTGCAAACTTGCTCAGTATCCCTTCCAGTCCTCAGTCCAAGTTATTTATAAAGATGTTGAAGAGCACAGGGCCCAAGATGGAGCCCTGCACAACCCCACTAGTGACAGGTCACCAGTCTGATGCTATCCCATTCACTATTACCCTCTGTGCTCGACCCATGAGCCAATTGCTCACCCACTGCATGATGTGTTTATCCAGCTGTGGGCTGGACATTTTGTCCAGAAGGATCCTATGAGAGACAGTATGGAAAGCTTTACTGAAATCCCAAAAGATTACATCAACTGGCTTCCCTTGATCAACTAAATGGGTTACCTTGTCATAAAAGGAAATATACCTACTGAGTGGCATTTCACAAATAAAGCGATCATTAGTCCTCTCATGATTGTTTACCTGTTTACTTATTTGTTTATTAGTCAAAGGCCAACCATTGTGTTTTAGTTCTTAATTTAACGATGTGCCAAAACTTGTACCACCCTGTCAGAGCAGAGAGGGTTTTTTATGGCTTGACCCAGGTCTTATAGGAGGGCTTGTATGAGTTCCCCTAGCCCCTCCAGTCCCTTGCAATGTTGTGCAGAGTATGTTTTTTAAACACAGATGATATTTATACATACATGTACCAGCACACACAGACCATGCATAGACATTATATTTGTTATTGATCACTATTTAAAAAATAGAAAATATGTCCATCCTCGCTTCACAGAAACAGGGTTTCTCTTTTGTGGAGATTAAGACCTTTGGATCAATTTCAGTTTCTAATTTTCCTTTTCTTTTTTTCTCTCTCCATGCTTTGGTGGATGTGTTAGTAATGCAAGGGCTCTTTATTTCCTAATTAACTCCTGAATTTACTAAACTTACAATTAGTTTAAATTTAAAATTTAATTTTTATTTAAATGTAAATTACAATTTGGCAATAAGTTGACATTTCTAAATTACTATTTCTTTTTGCTTCTCATCCCCCTTTTGCTACCTTTTAAGGGTATCGGGTAGTCACACTGGTAAAGGTAACAATTTAAATGGTACCCTATGTAGTGCACACACTCCTGAGCTCTTTAGGGGGGAGGGTTTTGGTATTACTGTTCATTTAAATTTTGCAGATTGTTTAGATTTGGTGGTAGTTACACAAGGATCCAGATTTCAAGAGTTTGCTCTTCTGTTGAATAACCCAGTTCCCCAGTCTACCATTTTATTTTAAAAAGGAATAGATTATTCTTATTATTTAGTTCTTCTAAGGCCATAAGTTTTAAGGATTCCTGGCTTGGAGGGGGGAAGGCAGTCCCTAGGTGCTGCTGCTTTTTTTTTTTTAAAGAAGCTTTTTCTTTTATCCCCTTGGCTCAAGGTCCTTCTCCAAGCATCCTTGCAACACAAACTTCCTATTGATGCCAAAAAACCTCAGTATGAAGAACTGCTCATAGACTTTTGTATCTTTAAGCAGCAAGGTATTTGTTTATTCAATGTTGGGAGCAAGCCAGCTCGCACTGGACAAACTTGCTCCACCTGAAAGTGCAAAAGCAAGCCATTTTATACACTTTAGATACATGGTTACACCATTTATTATACATATTAATAAGTAGGCTAGTCTCTGGGCGGAGTCTTTCCAGACATGCGCAGTCTTCTACTGTGGGGGTCTTCTCCTCAAGCCTTCATCCCTCTGGTGGTCGCCATGGACATCTTCCTCAATTTGACCTCTTCGATTAGGTGACCTGAATTCTTCAAGCTTGCAAAATCCTGGTTCTGGGTCTTCTAGGTCTTATTCAAATGTCTAGTTTACCTAATTTATTACCGTGTGTATACTACTCCTATTCTTTCTATAATAAGGCCTTTGGTCCAGTGAGCAGAACAGAACATGATATTAACCAGTGCTCCTAAAATGGTCTTCTAGCAAAACCGGTAGAGCAAACAGGACAAGGTATACCAGCTGAATCTTTGTTAACTCTTTTTTTGTGCCTTTTTGCCATCACTATGCAGCTGGCAGAGTTATACCAGACTGTCAGGCCCTGATGTGCTCTGTTCAACCACTTCTTGTTGACTAGCAGGAGTGGCAAGTATTTGTCTAGTGACAGGAGCTGTGGGATATTTGATATTTTTGCTAAGTATATTATTTACAGGATTAAGTAGTTTTATAGCAAAAGGGGGGGAGGGGATTATTGGAGAAAGGGAGATGAGAGACAGACAAAAGAATTAGGTGGTTCTTCATAGGAAAGTGGAGCTTGTTGCTGTATGCTTTACCTTTTACAAAGGTTTATAGTTTGGATTTTTTTTCTGTAAAACTCAAAGTCTGAATGCTTGGTTCTGTATAAATTGAACTTCTTTTTAGATTGAGGGGACATCCTTTAACAATTGTTTATTTTCCTCATGTAATGTATTTTCTCACATTTCAGGGACCAGTTTGCAGAGAGCTTGGCCTCTGGGTCTCTGCCTGCTTTATGGTCAATATAGCGTGACTCAATAATTGTGGTGTTCTTTTGCTTTCAATAGACCCTGAATATACTCCTTCAAGCCAATGTTACACATTTTGCTTGCAAACTCTAATGATTTGGGCACATTAGCAAAAGGAGCAGTCCCTTTCTCTTTTAGGGGTTCTGTACCTGCCATTCCCTCCTCACAATAACAGTTGTTAATGAGCAATCAAGACCTATGGACTTTGCTTTAGGGGCATCTCACCTCTTGCAGCCTTCTAGGGCTTCTGCTTTTCCCAGATCCGAGCATAAATTCCCAATAAACACAGGTATGGTAAACCATCAAGAATTCAACAAAGTTGGAAGAACAGTGCTTTTACAGTCACCACATATGCATATAAACATGGACAGGACAAATGTCCTGATCCTCCTCTTACTCTCTGGCAAATCAGAGTCAGTGCTGGCCAGATCTCATGCACTCATTCACAAACATCTCAGATAGCTTTTTGTACTCTTTGGCTTGTACTCACAAACAAGATGCCAGATACTGCAGTATATCTGCATACTGTTCACCTGGCACCCTGAAACAAGTGTTCGTTTTAACCAACTGTGTTGTAATCCCAGGTACTTGGTTATGAATACTATAGCGCTCTGCATCTGACCATGCTATGAGGATATACTCTTCTTTTTGGGAAACACTGATATCTCTCACATCACGTGGACCCCACATACACCTGACAAACAACCATACCTAGTACAGGGTTCCATGCAAACACTTGTTCCTGATTATATGTCCTTACCATAAACAAACAAAATTCTGTGCAAATACTAGTATTCAGCCTATGAATAGGCAGGGTCTCAAACAAGCATGCCAAGGACTGGGGTCCTACTCAAATTGTCAAAACACTGTATGTGAAAAGGCTTCGGTTGTACGCTCAATACACAACAGAAAAAAAATCCCCACAAATGCATTTAGTCTGCAAAATAATAGGATTCCCTGTAAAGGTGCTTAACATTAGAAAAGGAGAGTTCAATACAAATGATACTTAATATACAGAAGAACAGAATTGCTCAGCATCAGGAAGTCATTCTTACCTTTGATTAAGAATTCAGACATTTAGGGGTAAGGTAGAAGTGACATGAAATTTATTGAGTGTGATGAGTATAGTGGAGGGATAGTGATTTCTATCATAAGATTTCTCTTCTATGATGTGCTTGTATTTCACACTTGCACCAGTCTAGGCTGCTCCCTCTCTGGTCCAGTTTAGATAGGCACCGTGGACCCCAGGGGAACTAGACACTCATTACTTGATGTGTCTGGATCCTTGTTGGTGTCCGGCCATTATGTGTAACAGCTAAACTGTGGGCTCAGACTCCAGTGTGGTGTTGCATCTCTGTGTATTGATGTTCCCCATAAGGGCCTATTGTCTTCACTGTTATTTGCTTTTGAACTTAGGTGATTGGCCTAAACTGCTGGTGGCATCATTGGTTGCATCACCTCTGTATTGTGTTTGCCTGGTTGACAGCAAGTTGAATATGAGTCAGCAGTGCTCTGGCTGCTAGAAGCTTCCCCCATGTCCAACAGACCTGCTACTGGTCAAGGCCAAGACCATCAGTGATGGTAATAATGCCTCTGGGATAACATATTTAAGAAGAAAAAAGTTATTGCGCAGAAGTAATTGTGGCCAGAGTGGACTGAGAATGTGTGAGAGGAACAACTCTGCAGACACCAAGGTCAGTGGAGAAGGAGAGGCAGGAGGTGCTCCAGGTGCCAGAGCTGAGATTCCCCTGCAGCCCATGGTGAGAAGACCATGGTGAGGCAGCTGTCCCACTGCAGCCCATGGAGGTCCACAACAGAGCAGACATCCACCTGCAACCTGTGGAGGAGACCCACGCCAGAGCAGGTGGATGACTGCAAAAAGTCTGTGACCCCATGGGAAACCCGTGCTGGAGCAGGCTCCTGGCAGGAACCTGTGGACCTGTGAAGAGAGGGAGCCCATGCTAGAGCAGGTTTCCTGGTAGGACTTGTGACTCTGCGGGGGACCCACACTGGACCAGCCTGTGCCTGAAGGACTGCACCCCATGGAAAGGGACCCACCCTGGAGCAGTTTGTGAAGAACTGTAGCCTCTGGGAAGGACTCATGTTGGAGGAGTCCATGGAGGACTGTCTCCTGTGGGTGGGACTCCGCACTGGAGCAGGGGGAAGGACTCCTTTCCCTGAGGGGGAAGCAGCGACAGAAACGATGTGCTGGACTGATTGTAACCCCCATTTCCCATCTCCCTGCGCCACTGGGGGGGAGGAGATAGAGAATCTAGAATAAAGTTAAGCCCATGAAGGAGGAAGGAGTGGGGGGAAGGTATTTGTAAGATTTCTTTTACTTCTCATTATCCTGCTTGGATTTTGACTGGTAATAAATTCAATGAATTTCCCCAAGTTCAATCTGTTTTGCCCATGACAGTGATCGGTGAGTGATCTCTCCCTGTCCTTATCTCAACTCATGAGCCTTTGGTTATATGTTCTCTTCCCTGTCCAGCTGAGGAGGAGTGTGATAGAATGACTTTGGTGGGCACCTGGCATCCAGCCAAGGTCAACTCACCACAATCCCACACCAATATCTTTGACTTACTCCATATCTAATGCCAATTAGCAGTTGTTTACCTGGGTTGTTGTCTGATCTCCAGTCCTAAATGTGTTCTAAGGATGTAAAGTTATTAAGAGTTTATCTGTGCTGCTTTGTTTCTTTCCTGTGCATGCAGGAAACTGCTAGAACAGAGCAGATGTAGCCCAGAGATTTTGGGTAAGTCTTCTCCATAACAGTTACAGAATATTTGAAGTTCCAAAGCACTTCAGGAGTTTGTCTAGTCGAACCCTCCCTGCTCAAAGCAGGGCTAACTAGAACAGGTTTCCCAGGACTGTGTCCAGTTGGATTTTTAATATCTCCAGGAATGGAAACTCCACAGACTTTCTGGGCAGCCTGTTCCAATGCTTGACAGTCCTCATGGTGAAAGCTTTTCCTGGTATCTAGTCTGAACATTTCTTATTTCAATGTATGCCTGATAGCTCTCAGGCTCCCACCATGCACCACTGTGAGGACCCTGGCTCCGTCTTCTTGATGATCTCATCATGGATATTTCAAAGCTGCTGTTAGGGCCCCCTGAAGCCTTCTCTTCTCCAGACTGAATAAGCCCTGTTACCTCAGCCTCTCCTCATAGGGTAAGTGCTCCAGCCCCCTGACCATCTTGATGGCCTTCTGCTGAACTTACTCCAGTTTGTCAATGCCTTTCTTGAATTGATGGGGGGGGGGCAAAACTAGACATGGTATTCTAGAGGTGATCTAATGAGCGTTGAATAGAGAGGAGAATCACTTCCTGCAATTTACTGCTTATGCTCCTTTTAATCCAACCCAGACTGTTGTTGGTCTTTGCTGGCGGGGCATACTGCTGGCTCATGTTCAGCATTGCTGCCTGCCAAGACCCCCCAGGGCAGAACTGCTCCCCAGCTAGTCAGTCCTCAGCCTGTTTTGTTGCCAGAGTTTCTTCCTTTGAAGAAGCATTGACACAGATGTAAACAACAGTGGAAGAAAACCCATTTCATGCCTAAATTTTATCCATTTGGAGAAGCACAGGGAATCCCTGCTCAAACATATTTAAGAAAGAAAGTGGCCACTATGAATGGTTGGGTACTCTCTTGGGGGGAGCTCTGTGCCAAAAAGAGGGGGGGAGATGTACGCCCCTGAAGGGATTATGACCTATGGGTGACCCACACCAAAGCAGGTATGCCAATAGAGTGACAGGAAGAAACTCTTATGCATATGACCTCAACCTACTATGCTGCTTATTGACTCTCCCGTCCCTAGTGTCAGCTTTCTATATTTTTGCCATGGGTTACACCTATACTGTCTCCAAGTGCATTATCCAAGGAAATTAGCCAGAAGGGATAAGACAGACAAAACAGTAGGAGAGATGCTGATTTGCTGTGGAGGTGTGCCAGTACACATTGTGTGTTTCAAGTAGAGCTCCAAAAAGATTGGACTGCTTAACAAAGGTCACAAATGGAGGTGATGTTTTCTAACAGACTAATGGTTTGCCAAAGAAAGCATTAATGAGTGCTCAGTGTAAAAGAGAAGTACTTGATCAGAATTACCAGCTAGTAGCACCAAACTGGCAAAATTAAAATCTATACGCCAAGCTGCCTGTGCTGCTGGAACAGTCAGTGAGCTTAAAGGTGACCGCCATGGACTGAGATCCCAAAACTTGTGATTGTGGGATGATGAATTTAAGGACTTTAATGATTAATTAAAAGCAGCAGGCAACCCCAGTTACAGCAATTAGGTCGTGGGTTAAAAAGGGTTTTCCCCTGGAGTTGGAAAGTGGTTAACTCCAGGGAGTGGTGTTCTTGGTGTTGACCCAGTCAGCGCCCCTGCAAAATTAAACATATTACAACAGACCGGAAAAGGAGATGGATTACGTAGCTAGTTGGAAGAGTGGCAACCATGGTTTGAGACCACAAGGAGAGAGGGGCCAGGGAGCCCCACTGGGGGCCAAGGCCCCCCAGCCCCAGCTGGGGCTCCGGAAACCTGGAACAGTATCAAACCTGGACCAGGTGCCGTGGTCAAAGGCTGAGGGAGTTTTCTCCACTGTGAGTGGGCAGCAGAAAGACACCGAAGCGGTGGCAGAGACAGCACTGAATAGAGAGCTGTGGCTGAAAGCCAAGAAGATAGCCAGCAGCAGCAAAGATGGCATGGAGCCAAGCTGAGAGATGCAGAGCTGTCCGATGGAGAGGCAGAGAACCAAGCTCAGTAGAGACTGTTTGGGGTGAGACTGACTTTATTTCCCCAAACCCTTGAGACCCCTTTTGGAAGGAGGAGGTGGACTTCCACTGGAAGGGAGTCCTGAAATGCAGCAGATAACTAAGAGAGAGAGGAGCCGAAAGCTCAGAGACAGGACGGCCAGAAGAAATGTGGGGGAAGTGGCCTTCCTTCCCCTCCCCCTTTTTTACCATGTTGGCAGCTGAGACAGACCAAAGGAACTCTGGTAGAACGCTTGGGGCAAAAAACTGAACTGAGAGTCCTAAATGTTCTGACTCAGGGGAAGCTTGATCCCCTGAGGAAGGGACTGTCATGAAATGCCTTGCACTTCATGATATGACCGTGGTGAAGCAAGCTTTGTCCCTGCTTTTGCAGCCCACGGGAGAGACCTTCGGCTGGAGCCAAAGGGCTGAGAGGGGTGAGAGAAAACCCCTGCGTTGTAATGAAGAGGGAGAGAGAGATTTTCCAGCTACAACGGAGTGAACCTGCTGCTTGGAAGAGAAAAGATTATGCTGCCCTGAAAGTGATTTTCTTCTTCTTTCCTTCTGAACTTTTATCTGGAGGGAAAGGAGGGATTTGATCTATGTATATATATTGTTTTACCATAGGACAGATAGTTAGAATTGTTGTATATAAATGTATTATAGTATTTATTGTGTAAGTAATAAATTGTAATATAATTTCCCCATGTAAGTAGATGTATTATGTCTGAAAACCCTCTCACACTGAAACAGATTTGGGGGGTGGGGGGGCTTGGAAATTGGAAATTGGATTTTTGGGGGTCTCAAACCACAACAACCTATGAGAATTGAAGTACCATTCCCCAGAATGTCACCACACAGAATGTGTCCTTTACTCACAGCAAGATTAAAGATATATATAAAACTTACAGCCACCACTATGAGGAAACACCTTTGCAGTGGCTATGGATGTGCTGGGAAACTGGAGCCAGCAGGATACAGTTGATGGCTCAGGAGTAGGCTTCTGGGGAGTTTGATGCCTATTCCACTTGTAAATGTTCCCCTGCACAACAAGGGTGGGCTTTGGGCTTGACCGATGGAGGGATATGTTGAGCAATAGCCCAATCCTGTTGATCCCATGAATATGATATCCCTGTGGAAGGACTAAGAAGGGGGTAGTCAACTACAGTTGCTCGGTCTTCTGGAGTGTGTTTACAGGCAAGAGGGAAGGGACCCCAAAAAGGTAGTGATCACTGTTGCTATGGCTTGAACACTACAGTGGGTAGGCAGGATTAATAACACCCCTCTGTTATCACCTGTTAAATTGGTGGGATGCCTTATTGATCAAGGAGGGATCTATATGTATAAATGGGGGGGGCAGACAGGACGGAACATGCCAGAAGATCAGTGTGAGATCAGAAGCATAGTTAAGGATAATGCTTAGTGTCCAGTAGCAGGCTGCTTCCCTGATATTCCAGGTAAACTCATTGTGTTAGCAAATCTGAATCTTGTTTTAGTTGTGACTTTAGCAAAGAGATTTCATTTGCAAATATATGATGATGATGATGATGATGATGATATTAGACTACAAATAGACTGCTCTATGAGTATTAAAAAATTTGCAACTCTTGTATGTTATTTAATTTCTGTGCATGGAAGTATTTATGGGCCTTTGAGATTCATTGACTCTGAGCAAGGAGAGGCAAACTATCAAATATTTAAAACCTGCTTCTCAATAATGTAATCCAAGAATATTTCAGAACCTTGAGAAGGAGCTTTAGAATATGGCAGCAATAAAGTTTTAATTAAATTGTTTTGCCGAGGGAGAAAGGAGTGTGAATGAGCTGTTGTGCTCACATTAAATACTTCACAAATTTATACTTGTACATCTTCCCTGTTCTCTTCATCTCCTTCTTGATGTGCATAGAATTCCCACATCTTTCTCATTGCCCTTTTCATACCCTTCTAGAAAAAGTCATTAACACCATGCCTCCCCCCCCCCAATTTAGGGTGTTAACCCTAATTGAAATGAAGGGTCATGTTTTTGGACCTGTTTCTCTAGGATTTAAGGAATTTTTAAATTTATTTTATTTTTTAAACAACTCATTCTGCATAATTAAGTATTATGGTTCTCAAGCAGTGGTACATTTTAACTGCATGTGATGCCAATTTTATGCTCAATAGGACACGGAGGAACTGCTCAGAGACAAAGTTTTCAGTCTATAAGCAGGAGGTATCTTTATTACGGCGCCGGGAAGCAACCAGGTCTCCCTGGACAAACTGCTTCGCTGTAGTAATTCACAGCTGGACTTTTATACAATTTTTGCCAAGCAATTACATCATAATGCATAAATATTTATAATATTGCAACATACATTTTTAATATTCATAACAGGTGGAGTTTAGGCGAGGTTAGGGATGCGGTCTTCAATTTGGGGAGAATCTGAGGGGGTCGTTCCTGTTCTTCAGCCTCACGAGCCCCTGTCCCTTTTTCCATCATCATCATGAACTTTGTGAACTTTCCTACTTTGGCTACCTTCCTAGTGTGTTTGGCATAAGTTCCTGATATCTTGGCAAGGATACCTAGGTTTTGGCTCATCTTCCTTCCTTATCAGCCTTTGTTTTCCTCTCTATATACTTATTTTAGCCTTTTAGTTCTTTCTGTTTTCCTGTGTACTTATGCTTCTGTTCTTTCGTGTCAGTGTGTCCTGCATTCTTTAATAATTTATTGCCTCCGCTGTTTCTAAGACTACATCCTTTGTGCTTTTGCTTAAAGCCTATGTTCTGAATTTAAGTCTCTAATTTTTGTATTGCTATATTACATTTGCTTTCTAGGCTTTGCCTGGCTTCACATGTTACAATATAAAAGATAAATTCTGTAGATTCGTTGGCTGTTCTACTCAAAGTCAGAACTGATATTGACGTTTCTGGAATAAAATTGTAAGAATTTGGAGCGCATCCCCCTTCTAGGAGTTTAGTTGGCTAAGTCAAAGAGTTTAGCTGGCTGAGTCCAAGGTCAGCTCCTTTACAGATAAGAGCTGTTGAGAAGAGAGCTACAAGTGAGAGCCTGACCCTCCTTTTCCCTTGAGAGCTGCTTTTAAGCTGAGGCTTTACCACTGGCCTCTGCCTGCGCTACATTGCAACTGTGTCTGCGCCCCATCTCAGACCTCCACGATTCTGACTGACCTGGACCTTCTGGCTTGGCTTCCTAGCTTGACCTTGGACCTGCCTCATCACTATGGACTTGCTGGGTGATCACTGGACTGTGTCTGACCTCAGCTACTGTCTCTGGCATTTTGACTCCTTGTTGGCAAGGTCACTGCTTCTGCTTGCCTTATTCTTGTGCTTCACCCCGGCTCACTTTTGACTGCAGAGCAGCCAGCCCTTGCTGCTCCCTAGCAAAAATGAGTGTCATTTAAAAAGGGGGGGAAATATGCCCGACCCTTAGAGAGGGGAGATTTTCCAACCCTCAGAGATTTATTCATCTGTCGGTACCCCCAGGAAATCCAAATCCTTTAATGTCTGATCAGTCTGTCAGCTTCCCTAATTAGAAGGGACCTTCACTGAACAGATTCACAAAATCAGAGAGTATATTCCGATTGCCCTTTCTTGGGGGGGGGCTAAGCCCACAAAGGAGAGAGACCTCTCAGTGAGCCTTCCAATGTGTTATTCGCTGCTGGCAACTGTTAGTACCTTATAAGGACTCACTCTAACAGTGTACGGAAAACACACTTTTTTATTAATATAAATCATGACATTAATAAGATTCGTAAGTCATTGGTGATAGTGTCTAGCTACAAAAATATGTTTAAAACAATCTATCAGTACCGCAAAACAAGCACAAACACAAGCTCTAATACAAAAGCATCTATTAATATCTATAGCCACCACAAAACAAGTTCTAGTCCTTAAAAGCAGTGATTAATGCACATAGCTTAAATTTCTCACCCAACACAGGCATCCCTGGATGGGGGAAGGAAGGCAGGTTCAGCTCATCAGCGATCCCAGCAGTTCCAATGGAAAATTTCCTTCGATCTTTTCCCCATTTCAATTTCCTTTTATACAATTTTTCTTGTAGTTTGTGTGATTTTAGTCATAAGTGCTAAATCTAGGTAAAGTTAGCATCTATTCTTTCTTGATGGATAAATGACACAGGTCAAAAGGGTCACCATGTTCCCTTCCTGCAGGATGTTCTGTGAGGAAAAGCTCTGATGTCTTCACATCATCCTTTCCCACGTTTTCATCCAGCCATAGCAGGATTTTATCAATAGTTTGGGGAACTCTGTGACATGAAGTGACCTTATATCAGCATCCAGCAGATGCCAGCTGGCTTTTTTTCTTCTGGACTCCTTATTCTTTCAACTTTATGTATTACCCTACAATGAGTCAAAAGAGAATCAGGTCCCTCTTTTATATTGTCTGAATCCCGATGGCTTCCCACAAGGGAATATCCTCTTAGCTTGAAGTTTTCAAGTATAACCAATTCCTCAAAAGGAATTTATTTATTGAATGTGTGACAGAAGCTGTTATCAGTAACAAGAGCAAAACTCTTTTAAAGTTTTACAAAAGTTTATTTAAGGCAGATGGGCAAACAGTGCTGGGCGGATGGGGTTTTGCTTCCCCATATATTCCGCAAAATTCAATAAGTTTCAATTTTTCTTTTTATAGCCCCAAATCCCCTCCCAGGTTTCTAGTTACCAGTTCATTCTGCGCATGTTCTGTCTTTGTTACCAGGGAATCTTTTCCCTGTTTCTTGTCTTCCTTATCAGTCTCTCCTGGCGCCTTCTTTCTTAACAAGTCTGGCCGCCTCCTTCCTCTTATCAGATTGTGTCGGCTAAGGGTGTCTTGGTTGTTAGAGCCCTTCTGCTTTATGTCTTCTTGACAGTTGCTAGGGAGAATACTTTCCTACATAGATAGCTAACATCTAGAGGTAATATAGTAGAATATAATTTTTCATGATAACATAACATCACAGTTCACAATTACAGTATTACAAGTATAATTTGATAAGCAAATTATCTCTTTTTGTCTTTATTGACTATCACAGAAGTTAACTGGAAATTTGCTAGAGTTTTGTCTTAATTTAACAAGATTACAACTTAGAAATTAAGAAACTTCAAGTGGAAGTGTGGAAAAGGAAAAAAACCCAGCTTTTTATTAACAAAATCTGAATAAACAACAAATGGTGCCATCAAAAACTTTCAGAAGAAACAAAACAAAGTCCCAATTCCCCAGGTGGGGGGGGGAGAAACCCGCAGCAACCCGGGCGGAGGGGGAAGGCAGGACTGTCCCGGCAGTTCAACAGCTGCTCGTAGCCACGTGTGCTCGCAGCCAGCACTGAAAAAAGTCCTTTTTCCCCACAGGCAGTCCGAAGGCAGAATACCTCGCTCTCAGATGGGTCGGTGTCTCTCTCTCAGTCGTTCTCCGCGAGGTGTTCCGTGGGGGAAAAAAACTTCCTCTCAGGAAAAGAAAAGAAAAGGAGGTGGCCGAAACCAGGCTCCCCACTCTGTCCGGTCCGCGCCAAACCCAAAAAACCCTTGAACAACAGACTCCCAACCGTCCCCGCGGCCAGGGCGTTTCCCGAGAGCCCTCGCCCTCCCCCCGCTCCCGCGCTGCCCAGCTCGTGCGGCTTTGCTCCATTCCCCCCCATCCCAGAAGAAACAGATGGGGGGAGGGGGGGCATTGGGAAAAAATTCCAACATCTCTTTTCAAACCTGTGACAAGTTTCAACACTTTTTCCTCTAGTTTTTCATTGGATTGATTTTGTGCTCTTGACTTTTGGTTTAGCCAGGGTAAGAAGCAGTAGGTCTTTTGATCAAGAGCTACTGCTTGCTTGTCTTGGTAACTGCTAAAATTACTTCTTTGTCACAAATGCCTTTAAGAAGTAAAAAAATTATTGCTTAACTGTTCTAGAGGCACTTCACATATTGCATATGCTTTGTATTCTACTACTTTAGCCTTTTAATGCTTTTTTCTGCTTTGAAACAATCTGGAATAGTATTCTATAACTTGCTGCGTTCAGCCCAAAGAGCCTAATTGGGGATAATCTCTCTAATAAAGATTAAAGCTAGACTCACATTATAATATTGATATTCACTTAAATGCTATTTTAATTTCTCTTCTTTTATTGGAAACTGACTTCTTAATAATCATTATTTAAATGCCAGTGCGTCAATTCCAGTGGTCAAAATTCTAGGTTATCTTGGCAGCTAATTTAAGATAAATTCTATAATAAACCCAGAAAAAAAAAGAGTAATCAGTGAATAATTGTGCAGTAAAAACTGAGCAAGAAAATCAAATTTCCTTAGCTTAGGCTTAAATACTAGTAATTTTATTTATGATGCTTAAGCTGTAACTTCAGTTGACAAGAACAAGCACTTTAATTCTCTGCACCACTTGCTATGTAGGATTTGTTTATGTATTTTTTTATCATTTTTGATCCAGTCTGTGTGTGAAATCGGCTGTTACAGAGATGGTCATCTGTGGAGGCTTGCAAAGATTTTTGTCTTCACTGCTTTTAGTTTGCTGCTACTTTGTGTTATAACATTGGGCACCCTTTCTATGGTGGTAGATAGATGGTATCAAATCCCTCTTGACTCCATTGGCTGTTTCTTCTGTTGGCAAGACTTTATTGCTAAGAAAGGTGTGTTCCTTTCCTGAGAAAAGATTGCTCATACATGTTCTTTCTTTTCTCTCTGTCTCTCTCGTGTCCCAGAGATCACTGCCACTTTGTTCTCATTCACCTGTGCACATTTATGAAGTCTAGTGTCTGAATTGAAGATTTGCACCTGAACCATGTTTTTAAAACTTAAATCTAGAGCAAAACTGGAAATTAGGACTTCCAATTGGAAGAGAAGGTGGACATTAATGGGGCGTGACTTAATTCTAGGTATTTTTCTTTTTTTTACTTATAAAGGAACTTGTGGAGAATGGCTATATCAGGTGCAGGATTCTTTCAGTTCCTTTTTCCTCATATAGAAGGGGAGATGTGAGCAAACAATGAAGGGACTTTATCCTGCATCTGTTAGATTGGCTTCATTGTCGACTGAATACTAGCTGTATATCAAGTGGTCAATAAGTATAGGTATAATGTATTAAGGGATGTTAAGATAGGTGCTGCCTACAGCTGGCTCAGGACTCCCTCCTGCCTGATGGCTGGAGCCCAGCCCAGTGTTCCCTGATAACCCAGGGTCTCTGCCCAGGTTAAGGGATACAGCTGCCATGCTCCTGTTTGCAGGCTCCACCAGTAGCAAAACTGAACACATATCCCAGAAACACAGACACACACAGACACAGGACACATACAGGACACTGACACAGCCAATTACATAGACTCCCACAGTCAAAGCACTGTCTTCAAGAGCACCTACATATAGGGCTTGCGTAAAATGTAAGTACAGGCAGTCAAGTCCCCTTCCTCCTCTTTGGCTGTCAGCGATAGAAGTTAACTAGTGGAGGCACACAACACTAGATTCACAAGCACATGAACGCTTACAGATCCCCCAAGTACTAGCACAGCCCATCTGTCCATCCAGTATCCCTGTCCAGATACCAGGCCCTCTTACCTGCTTCATGAGTCCCCTACTCAAGTCCATCTTGATGCTTGCTAGCAAAAATGCATGCACTCTCACACATTCATTTCGCATGCGCTCCATGCTCACAAGTCACCCATGGCGTACCAGTCTGCCTAATACCCCTGCCTAGACCCAGGGCTTCCTACTAGCCATCTAGTCGAGCTTGAAATTTGCTAGCAAATATGCATGCACCCCCCCACACACACCAGGTTTAGGGAAGATACAGACACACTGCACTAGCAGCCAGTGGACTGTGCCCGGTGTACCTGATCCAGCTGCCAGTGCTGAG
The DNA here is from genome assembly GCF_003984885.1 of Neopelma chrysocephalum. Lineage (NCBI taxonomy): Eukaryota > Metazoa > Chordata > Aves > Passeriformes > Pipridae > Neopelma > Neopelma chrysocephalum. Next base: position 76,174 of record NW_020924960.1, read on the forward strand.
CCCCTCACTCATCTCACTCACTCTGGTCCCTCTCAGTAACTGTTTTTCAGGACACTGAAGGGGAAATTCGATTTGTAACTGCTCAGCAGTGGTAATTTGTGACCAAGGAATGATTTGGCATGGAGGGCAAGAAGGGGTGGTTAAACTGGCTGGAAGCAGGAATGCCAGAGACAGAAGTATTCCCTGTAAGGCAGTGAAGTTTCCCTCGCTTATGAGATGAGAAGCAGCTGCAGCATTGTCTTGTAGCCAATCTGGAATGCAGGGATAACTCAGGGGCCACCATTGGGCAGCAGAGCTGGTGCTGGAGAATGGGCCCAGGACCATGATGAAGTACCCCATGAAATCACTCAGGGAATTCCTGAGTATATATAAGGAATAAATATAAGGAATAAGAAAATCCCAAGTGTATATAAGGAATCTGCTTGTGGCAATTCTTTGCAGACTTCTTGTAGAACCACTTATGGCAGTAGAACTTTGTCCAGTGCATTGTTCAATATATTTTACTAATATTTAATTACAAATGTGTGTTTAATTTGCCTCAAGGAGTACCATAAAAATTCCCCAACAAGGCCTTTTCTCCTTCCCATACTGCCCCACCAGCAAGTTGTTTGGGGGTGCACAAGAAGTTGTGAGAGGACACAGTTGGGGCAGCTGACCCCAACTGACCAAAGGGATATTCCATACCATGTAACATTGTGCTCAGCAATAAAAACTGAGGGGGGAGGGAGGTTGGCCAGGGCTACCATTGCTCAGGGACTGACTGGACATCACTTGGTTGGTGGTGAGCATTTCTGGTGTTTTTTTGCATCACTTGGTTTTATTGGTTTTGTTTGTTTTTTCTTGGGATTTTTTCTTTGTCTTTATTGTTCTCTTCTTATCTTTTTTAAAATTACTTAATTATTAATCTCTCTTTATCTAATTACTTAATTATTAATCTCTCTTTATCTCAACCTATGAGTTTTCTTACTTTTACCTGTCTTTTACCAATCAGGGGATTGGTGCTAGTGCATCTATATAATCTGCTGTGACACATCTTTGCAGATTCCTTGTAGAACCACTTATGGCAGTAGGCCCCTGCCCAATGCATTGTTCATTAACACTGTTCCCAACCCAGTGGCTGGCAGCCAAGATCCCCACTCACTCTAGTAGATGGCACTGAGACTCCCACTCACTATAGTAGCTGAGAACACAGACCCAGGGCATCTACACCCCCAGTCTGACTCCCCCAGTAGGGGGCACCCAGTCCACTCACGCCATTTCCCCCCAGTAACTGGCACTATGAACACAAAGTCTGTAGGACCCTCCCTAGATCCAGAGAGATGCGGCCCCTCCATCTACTGACACTGAGATACTCACTCTAGTGGCTGACACCGCAGGCATGAGGTGCCTACACCTCCAGTTTAGCTCCAGTAGCTGGTGCCAAATCCACTCACAGAGGTCTCACCAATAGCTGACACTTAGTCCTTGCAGCATATATACATGCAGGATAGAGAGCAAGAGCAATCCAACACACTGAGTCAAGATATTTGATTTTATTACCTTCCTGCAGAATAGGGTGCCAGGCATCTAACACAGCTGGCACACCTTTTAGGAAATAAGAGCAGTCTTTTGTACAAAAAGGTAACGAAGAGAGAATGATACAGAAACAGGTGATCGGTCACTCACATTTATATAACAAAATTCTTAATGCGCATGTGGTGGTCTTGGTCCAGTTCATTATACTATCATTTACATATACAAATTTCCCTGGGGGTGTGTTTTTTAGCATTATAACCATCTAAAATAACTTGAGGTTATATTTTCATCCTATCAGTTACCACTACGTTTTATTTAACCTTATACTCTATTACAGTTTCTGCTTGAATCTATTTGAACAATTAGTTGTCAACAAAATAAGAGTTTATAGTATTCTGTTTCTGGGGACTCTTCACTACTCCATTGCTCTGGCACTCTGTTGTCATGGTTTCAAGACCAGCCCATAGTTGCTGTGAACTTTTTGAGAATTCTTTTAACTTGATCTGACATCATTGCTGTATCATTGCTAAATCAAAATCCCAAATATCTTCAAATAAGTAAATTTGGTATTAAAGATTAAAACCTCCTTGTGTGGAATATCTAAAAGAACTTGGTCAAAGAGTATTGGACTAGGACACTATGAGGGTCTTGTTCAAATAATTCAGCAGTTTATTGGTTATAAATCCATATATTTTTGATTTTTTTTTCTTTTATTAACAAATTTTACTTTCCCCCCCCTTTCAGTTGTGAGGAATCATGAGTTGTAAGCCACTGAATACTGTGGCACAAAGTTTGATCTTTGGCTAGCAGTGATTCTGTTATAAAAACAATGTTGCTATCAGTTCCCATGAACAGGGGTGTGATGTCACAAGCATGGACCAATATAAAGTTCCCTCTTAATGACAATATTACTGTGAGTTTCAGTAGAATTTCTATTATGTTTTAGGCTAGTTGTGGTCAGAAACATTACTGGTGCAATTAGTAGGAGAAACTTACAATACCTTATTATGATTGGTAAATATCTTAAGAAAATCAAGTGTGGTGGGTTAACCTTGGTTGGGCACCAGGTGCCCACCAAGCCACTCTCTCATTCCCCCTCCTCCACAGGATAGGGGGATAAAGTAAGGTGAAAAACTTGTGAGTCAAAACAAAGGCAGTTTAACAAAGAAAGTCAAAGGCTACACACAGAAGCAAAGGAAAACAAGGTTTTATTCTCTACTTCCCTCAGCAGGTGATGTCCAGCCACTTCCTGGGAAGTAGGGCCTCAGGACTTGTGGTTGCTTCAGAAGACAAATGCCTGAAAAACAAATGCCCGAAAAACAAATGCCCCCTCTCCTCTTCTTCCTCCTTTCTCTTTTATTGCTGAGAATGTCATCATATGGTATGTAATATCCCTTTGGTCAGTTTGGGTCAGCTGTCCTGGCTATGTCCCCTCCCAAATTCTTGCCCACCACCAGCCTACTGGCTTTTGAAGGTGAGGAGAGTTGGAGAGACCAAAATTGATGCTGTGGGAGCACTGCTCAGCAGTAGCCAAAGCACTGGTCTTAGCTACACTGTTGTAGCAACAAATACAAACCACAGCAGTAGGAGGGCTGCTATGGGGAAAATTAACTGCATCCCAGCCAGACCCAATGTATCCAGTATTCATAGCTTTGAAGTGTTTACATTTTCAAGTTCTCTCCATTAAAAAAAAGAAGATGGCCTGTTAATTGGCTGAACTAGAATTAAGTCATGTGGATATTCATCATGGCTAGGCTTCGCGAACGAAGATTTGGGAAGGGCTCTACCCATTTTTCATGCAAGCGCGTATTAAGTTGATATTATTTACATCCACATGCTGCATACCCATGCATAGAGTTAACAGCATGAGCAAATAGTGTAAAGTTGCAAATTCTGTTTCTTCTGGTTTTCATCAGTTCAGTAAACTTTTCATTGTTTGAACAGATTTTGATTTTTCAGTGTCTGGACTTTACCTAGAGATAGCTTTTATTTAACACTCTAATACTTTTGAGAATAAGAAATTATAAAATATTGAATCCATTCTCCATTCTTGTGAACAATTTTGTAAATAATTCGAAACAATTGAAGAGAAAAAAAAATTTTTTGTGGGATTAAATATTATGAATTAACAAAAGTATTAGAAATTTTTAATACTTTGAAAATAGTTTTGATTATTAAACTGGGAGTAGTTAAAAAACTGCTTTTTACATGTTTATGTCTCCCAAAAATTGCATCGGCTGACTAGAGTGAAAAGTACATATACTACCAAAATACATAGTGTTTCTGCCGCTCCCTCCTCCTCAGAGGGAGGAGTCCTCATGCTCTTCCCCTGTTCCAGTGTGGGTCCCTTTCCATGGGGTGAAGTCCTTCAGGAACAGCCTGCTCCAGCATGAGTCCCCCATGGGGTCACAAGTTCTGCCAGGAAACCTGCTCCAGCGTGGGCTTCCCATGGGGTCATATCCTCATTCAGGCATCCACCTGCTCTGGAGTGGGGTGCAGGTGGATCTCCGCTCCCCCATGGACCTCCATGGGCTGCAGGGGCACAGCTGCCTCACCGTGGTCTTCACCACAGGCTGCAGCACAATCTCTGCTCCGGTGCCTGGAGCACTGTGGGAAACCAAACAGGTGTTCAGGCTAGAGAGCCAGAGGCAGCTACCCAGCAAGAGACCTCAGAGATAACGATGGAATCCATCAGACGGCCTTGGGCACTCTGTGAGAGTGAGAGAAGAAGCTGATAACTTCAGCAGAAGGATACCTGCGGTGAACACCTGTTACCAAAGTTAAAAATGAGAAGGAAAAGACTGCTTAAGTTAACCCCACTTATGAAATATGTATTGATTTATAATTAATAATGACAGTGTGTTGTTAGAAAATTTGAATAGTGTGGATAAGTTTGAAAAAGTGTGTAACAGTATGTTAAATTAGGTCCATGCACGTCTCCTTCCTTGTAGCCTAAAAATTCCTGTGCTAGGTGAGATAAAAAGGCTTTAATGTAAACATTGCATGCCATTCCGCCATTCTGGGTGATTTCTGCTCCTTTCTACTGGACGAAGAGGATGGAAGAATAAAACCTCTATTTTTTAGTGATGCAGTCAGATTGTCTTTATTAATAGCCAACAACAGTAAAAGAGTTTAAAACTGTGTCAGAATAGATTTTAGGCATCGGCAGAGCACCTCCTCCCCAGTTGCACATTCGTGGTTTTTTTCCTTCCTAAATATGTTATAACAGAGGAGTTACTACCATTTCTGATTGGCTTGGCCTTGGCCAGTGGCGGGTCCGTCCTGGAGCCGACTGGCATTGGCTCTATTGGACATGAGAAAAGCTTCTAGCAGCTTCTCACAGAGGCCACTCCTGTAGCCCCTCCCGCTACCAAAACCTTGCCACACAAACCCAATACACCTATTCCCTTGGGAAAGCATTCCCAATGCATTCCTATTCCCATTAGATACATAATACTGTTTATATTATGGTTAAACATAAAAGGCATGAAATACTGTCAGCCTAACAATGACATCATATATAGACACTGGAAGACTGAGCTTTAAGCAGTAAGCAAAGACAAAAAAAAAAGCATACAATCCTTCAACACCAAATGTATTCACAAAAAATTTACTGAAAATCCTGAAAGCTCTCATATTCATACGTGTAGTGGGTTTCTGTGGTTGGGTTTTGGTAGCAGGGGGGGCTACAGGGGTGGCTTCTGTGAGAAGCTGCTAGAAACTTTCCCTGTCCCCTGGAGCCAATGCCAGCCGGCTCCAGGACGGGCTTCCTGCCACTGGCCAAGGCCAAGCCAATCAGGAGTAATAGTAAGGCCTCTGTGATAACATATTTAAGAACAGAAGGTTGTTGCGCAGAAGGAATTCCATCCAGGGAAGAGCGGAGTGAGAACATGGGAACAACAAGGTAGACACCAAGGTCAGTGCAGAAGGAGGGGGAGGAGGTGCTCCAGGCACTGGAGCTGTGGCCCCTGAAGCCCGTGGTGAAGACCATGGTGGAGCAGGCTGTCCCCCCGCAGCCCATTGAGGACCATTGGGGTGCAGAGAGCCATCTGCAGCCCATGGAGAAGCCCATGCTGGAGCAGGTGGGTGCAGGAAGGAGGCTGTGACCCTGTGGGAGGCAGGGTCCTGCCAGAGACCTACAGCCTGTGGAGAGGGAAGCCCGCACTGGAGCAGGTTTTTCCCGGGTAGGACTTGTGGCCCCTGTGGAGGACCCATGTCAGTACAGCTCATTCATGAAGGACTGCACCCCATGGAGGAATGACCCATGGGACAGCAGTTTGGGAAGAACTGCTGCCCGAGGGATGGACTCACGCTGGAGAGGTCCATCAAGGACTGTCTCCCATGGGAGGGACCCCACGGGAGCAGGGGAAGGACTCCTCTCCCTGAGCAGCGGCAGAAACAACAACTGACCAGAACTCCCATTCCCTGTCCCCCTGGGGGGGGGAGGGAGAACATGGAAGGAGGGGTGGGGAGAAGGTGTTTTTAAGACTGTTTTATTTCTCACTCTTTGGCTCTTATCCTGTTAGTCATAAATTGAAGTAATATCCCCACTTTGAGTCTGTTTTGCCCCTGAAGGTAATCAGTAAGTGACCTCTCCCAGCTCTTAACTCATTAATCCTTCACTGGTTTTTTTCTCCCTTCTCTGTCCAGTTGCAGAGGGAGAGCGAGAGAGTGACTTTAGTGGGTACCTGGCATCTGGCCAGGGTCAACCCACTACAGTATGCCAAAATAATAATAAAAAAGCTTTTACATAAACTAATCCGATTGCTGCCATATAGAAATTCAGCAGTGTTTAAAATGCGTTAATAGTTTTTCCATTAGCATCACAAAAATCCTAAGATAGTCTGTCTACAGAATATTATTCTTATTGACCTATCAAAAAGATCCTATAGATGCTTTCTAGGAACTATCTCTCCATGTTTGCTACAAAAGTTTCTGAAAGAACTAGTGCAGCCTAACTAACAGTCCCCCACTCCGAAATCCAAACATCATACAATCTACAGTGTGCTACAAGACGTGTAATGAGTTATTCCAAAAAAGTTCTTGCATGTCCAAGTTTTGTCTTTGAAGAATAATTACCTGTCTTCCTCAGCAAAATAAAAGCACAGAGGTAAAATATACAACAAACACTAAAATTTGCAAGTAGCTTTTATACCAATAGCAAGAAAGAATTGATAAATCATGGAGGACAGTCAATTTATGCAGCTACTTGAAAACACTATAAACCAATGTGCCATCCAGAGGGTCCTTGACAAACTGAGAAATGGGCCAACAAGAATCTCATGAAGTTCAGCAAAGGGAAATGCCAAGTCCTGCACCTGGGGAGGAACAACCTCAGATACCAATACATGCTGGGAGCCACCCAGCTGGAAAGCAGCTTGGCAGAAAAGGACCTGGGGGTCCTGATGGATACCAAGTTGAACATGAGCCAGCAATGTGCCTGCATAGCAAAGGCTGCCAACAGCATCCTGGGGTGCATTAAAAAGTGTCACCAGCAGGTTGAGGGAGGTGATCCTTCCCCTCTACCCAGCACTGGTGAGGCCACGCTTGGAGTCCTGTGTCCATTTCTGGGCTCCCCAGTACAAGAAGGACAAGGACATAATGGAGTCAGTCAAGCAAAGGGCCATGAAGTCAATTAAGGGATGGGAGCATCTCTCATGCAAGGAGGAGATGAGAGAATTGGGACTATTCGACCTGGAGAAGAGAAGAATCAGGGGGAATCAGCAATTTATATAAATAGCTGATGTGAGGGTGTAAAGACGACAGAGCCAGACTCTTCTCAGGGGTGCCCAGTGACAGGACAAGAGGCAATGGGCACAAACTGAAACACAGAAAATTCCACACTTCATGTTTTTTAAAGATACACAATGAGGGCCATGGAACACTGGAGTCTGCATCCTTCAATATATTCAAAATCCGACTGGACAATATCCTGGGCAACACACTTTAGCTGCCCCTGCTTTGAGCAGGGGGGTCGAATGAGACAATCTCCAGTGGTCCCTTCCAACCTCTGATACTTCAGCATCCTTCTGGACAAGTTGTCCAACTGTGAGATGAACAAGTTTATGGTGTGCTGGGTGAAGAACTGACTGCACACACAGTGAAGACCACTAGTAGGACAAAGACCCTGGATTTTAGAAGAGCCAACTTCAAGATGCTCAGAGCCCAGCTGTGAGGGATTCCATGGGAAGCATCCATGGAGATCAATGGAGCTTGCGAGTGCTGGGAGTTATTCAAGAATAGTGAACAAGAGACCACCCTGGCTGAACAAAGAGCTTTTGGGTGTGCTTCAAAACAAATAAAGAAGCATGCTGGCTATGGAAAGGCATCAAAATAGCCATCAAGGACTACAAGAATCTTGCTAGGGCATGCAGAGATGCAGTCAGGAAGGCTAAGGCTCAGCTAGAACTGAAATTGGCCGAAGATGTCAAGTGCAACAAGAAAGGTATGTGAGCAGTAAGCAGAAGCACAGGGAAGACAAAGACCCATTGCTAAAAAGGCCAGGAAAGCTCGTTACTAATAATGCTGACAAGGCAGACATTCTCAATACCTTCTTTGCCTCTGTCTTTACTGGCATAGCCGGACCCCAGATCACAGGATCAAGTAGCTACAGCAATGCACGTGTTGACCCACCGGTAGTGGAGGAAAGGCTGGTCTGTGACCTCTTGCAAGGGCTCAGCCCACATAAATGAATGATAGAATGATAGAATCATAGAATCATAGAATCATAGGATGGTTTGGGTTGGAAAGGACCTTAAAGTACATCTAGTTCCAACCCCTTGCCATAGGCAGGTACACCTTCCACTAGACCATGTTGCTCAAAGCCCCATCCAACCTGGTCTTGAACACTCCTAGGGATGGGGCAGCCACAACTTCTCTGGGCAACCTGTTTCAGAGATCACTACTCTCATAGTGAATAATTTCTTTCTAATATCTAATCTAAACCAATCTTTTATCAGTTTAAAGCACTTACCCCTTGTCCTATTACTATATGCCCTTGGTAAAAAGTCCCTCTCCAGCCTTCTTGTAGGCCCCCTTTAGGTACTGGAAGGCTGCTATAAGGTTTCCCTGGACCCTTCTCTTTTCCAGGCTGAACAACCTGAACTCTCTCAGCCTGTCTTCATAGGAGAAGTGTTTCAGCCCTCTGATCATCTTCATGGCCCTCCTCTGGAATTGCTCCAATAGGTCCGTGTCCTTCTTTTGTTGGAGGCCCCTGAGCTATATGCAGTATTCCAGGTGGGGTCTTACAAGAGCAGAGGAGAGAGGGAGAATAACCTCCCTCAACCTGCTGGTCACTCTTCTTTTGATGCAGCCCAGGATATGGTTGGCTTTCTGGGTCATGTCAAGCTTCTTGTCCACCAACATCCCCAAGTCCTTCTCCCCAGGTCTAGTCTCCATCCATTCTCTGCTCAGCCTGTACTTGTGCTTGGGATTGCCCCAACCCAGGTGCAGGACCTTGCATTTGGCCTTGTTGAACTTCATGAGGTTTTCACAGGCCCACTCCTCAAGCCTGTCCAGGTCCCTCTGGATGGTATCCCTTTCCTCCAGCATGTTGACTGCACTACACAGCTTGGTGTCGTCAGCAAACTTGCTGAGGATGCACTTGATCCCACTGTCCACGACAAAGATGTTTAAACAGCGCAGGTCCCAATACCAACTCCTGAGGGGTCGCCACTTGGACATTGGGCTGTTGACCATAACTCTTTGAGTGAGACCATTCAGCCAATTCCTTATCCACAGAGTGGTCCACCCATCAAATCCATGTCTCTCCAATTTAGAGACAAGGATGTAGTGTGGGACTCCACAATGTTGTGGTCACTGTATCCAAGGGTAGCATTGGTAGTTATGTTGTCAAGTAAGTCTTGTCAGTTTGAGAGCAGTAAATCTAGCAACATGCTGTTCCTAGTTGACATGTCTAGCATCTGTAGCAGGAAGTAGTCCTCCATGCCTTCCAGGAACCTTTATAAAAGTCTCCAGGAATTCTTGAATGCATATATTCCTGTGCAATATAGGAAAGACATCAAGGTATTAGAAAGCATCCAAAGGAGGGTGGCAAAGGTGGTGAAGGGCCTTGAGGGGAAGCCATATGAGGAGTGGCTGAGATCACTTGGTCTGTTCAACCTGGAGAAGAGGAGATTGAGGGGAGACTTCATTGCAGTTGAATCCAAAAAATCAGCCCGAAAGACTGCTCAGAGACATTTTTTTTATCTTTAAGCAGTAAGGTATTTGTTTATTCAACGTTGGTAGCAAGCCAGTTCGCGCTGGACAAACTTGCTCCACCTGAAAGTGCAAAAGCAAGCCATTTTATACACTTTAGATACATGGTGTCTCAGTCTGAAAAGACTGGAAGGTTTGCTAAAGAGGATGAGTTATGGGACAAAACAAAACTCCTCTCTCTCAGCAATTGTGGATTCAAAATTTATGGGGCTTTACTCGAGGAAAGTGTGGAAACCAGAAGAGATAACAACCCTTTATTAAAAGATATATGTATGTTAGCAAAACAGTTAAAAACAGTAACAGAACACAACAAAACTATACAGTGGTCCTAGAAAAGCAAAGTCTGGTAAATACTTCTCTGTCTTATTAGCGCAGTCCTAATCGTGGCCTGCAGGGGCGCTGTTGTATCGCAGAGGCGCAGAGCCTGCAGGTCGCTGGTGTGGTCGGCAGGAGGCGCTGTAGGGTCACTGAAGGTGCAGAGCCTGCAGTTTGCTGGTGTGGTCGGTAGGGGGCGCTGCCGGGTCACTGAAGGTGCAGAGCCTGCAGTTCGCTGGTGTGGTCGGTAGGGGGAAAAGGGGCCTGGAGCCGGTCTCAGATCACGGGAGGAGCCGAGAGGAAGATGGGGGACCCCCACCCCTCAGGTGAAGGGAAAAAAAGGTAGGAAGGCAGTTCGCCCCCAGGGACTCACTGTGGTTTCCCAGGTGGTAGCGTCGCAAGAAGCTCCTCTCTCCTCTTAGCGAGTACAAAGAAGAACTCTCTGATGAAACACAGCAGAATCGGGCCGGGGCCGAGAGGCAGCTCTCAGGCCAAGCTGAAAAATCAGCAGTCCGGGCTAGCCAGGGCAGGCAGTCAGGCAACAGGCTTCCAGGCCTCCTCTCCAGCCAATGCCCTGCACACAGACCCTGTCTCCGTCCTCCCGAGAGGGTCCAGCAGAATTGTCTCTCTCCCGTCCGAGCAGAGCCAGAGCCTTCTAATGGGCCATAAGCCAGGAATGTAGCCAGGCTGGCTAAATCTAATGTTATGCTAATCGCCTTCCCTCCCCCTTCCCTGTTTGGTGCTCCTGTTTCTCTTACAGGGAAGCAGGGAAGGAAAAATTCCCCTCTCTCAGATTATAATCTATAACACATGGTTACACCATTTATTATACATATTAATAAGTAGGCTAGTCTCTGGGTGGAGTCTTTCCAGACATGCACAGTCTTCTACTGTGGGGGTCTTCTCCTCAAGCCTTCATCCCTCTGGTGGTCGCCATGGACGTCTTCCTCAATTTGACCTCTTCGATTAGGTGACCTGAATTCTTCAAGCTTGCAAAATCCTGGTTCTGGGCCTTCTAGGTCTTATTCAAATGTCTAGTTTACCTAATTTATTACTCTGTGTGTACTACTCCTATTCTTTCTATAATAAGGCCTTTGGTCCAGTGAGCAGAACAGAACATGATATTAACCAGTGCTCCTAAAATGTTCTTCCAGCAAAACAGATATTGGGTTTCTTAGCAGGCCAAGATATTTCAGTTAACTCTTTTAGGCCTGGCTCCTGTTTCACAGTCTACAGCTTCCTCATGAGGGGAAGCAGAGGGGCAGGCACTGATCTCTTCTCTCTGGTGACCAGTGATAGGACCCAAGGCAATGGCATGAAGCTGTGTCAGGGGAGGTTAAGTTGGATATTGGGAAAAGGTTCTTTATCCAGAGGGTGGCTGGGCACTGGAACAGGTCCCCCAGGGAAGTGGTCACAGCATCAAGCCTGATAGAGTTCAAGAAGCATTTAGACAACACTCTTAGCCACATCATGTGATTCTTGGGGCTGTCCTGTGCAGGACCAGGAGCTGGACTTCGATGATCCTTGTGGGTCCCTTCCATCTCAGGGTATTCTATGAATCTGATGGACGACTTGTGCACCACTGCATTGTTTTCCCAACAAATGTCTGAGTAATTGAAATCTCCCATAAGGACCAGGTTCTGTTGGCCTGAGACTTCCTTGAGCAGCCAAAGTAAGGATTTATCATCCTCATCATCCTGACTGAGAGGTCAGTAACAGATACCTACCATAAGATCTTCCTTGGTTGTAGGATCTTTATATAATAAAGAAATAGAGTCTGCTTCCAGCTGAGATGGTGGCTAAAGAGAGATTTATTCAAATCCTGCGCCCTCTTTTATCCCTTGAACTCACGTGACCTTGTGACCAATGAGAATACATGCTTCCATGCATGTCTCCTGGGCTTCCTTGCCCAGGGTGCTTCCCCCGCACCCCTGGACGTGCCTCCTACATCTCCCCCTTCTCAATTATTTAAGACAGTCATGAAAACAGTGCAAAAACAACAGTGCAAACAACAGAACAATACATTATAAATTACCATAGCTTCGCAATGACCCAGCACATCGCTCACTTTGGCTTCTTAACAACTTATACATCTATTGTAAACCTTTTAAAACCTTCTTATATCTCTAAGGGGTAGTGCAACTTGGAAAAATAACTTTATTAACCTAGGGGTCTTAGCCCAACCGTGCGTTACCTTTATTAATCTGAGGGTTTAAATAACTTGGAAATTCAACTTTATTTCAAAAACTTAGTGAACTAAATTCTTTTAAAGTGACCATGTGGCTGAGGTAGTGTTATTCTTGTTAGGTGTTTGGTGTTTAAGGTGCTTGTCCAGTCAAACAGCTCTTTTATTCATTCGCACATGCATTCACTGACGGCCGTCATTCCATTCATCACACACACACTTGGGTTTTGTATAGACTCTGCATTTTGCCACATTGGTCATCTTCAAATTGTAAACCTGGAATGTAAACATTATTGCTGAAACATAACTGTTTTTAAAACTTCTGCGTTACTCTGGTTCTTGCTGTTGTGGTTGTGTACCTAGGTGGGGTCTGACACATTTGGAAGGAATTCATTTCAGTTCTTTTCCTGTAGACACACGCATAACTCCTCCCCCATGTCACAAGATCCATCAGTCCTATCCATTCTCCTGAAATCAGATCCTTTATCCCCCCCTTTTCTTTTTGTTAACATGTCTTTTAGGGTGCGATGTGCCCTTTCTACGATTGCCTGCCCAGTGGGTGAGTGTGGAATGCCTGTGGTGTGCGAAATTCCCCAATTTGACAGGAAAGTTCTTACCTTTTTTGATATGAAGGTTGGTTTATTGTCAGTCTTGATTTGTTTTGGGGTACTCAGGGTTGCTAAGCAACTAAGCCAGTGTCTTATTACATCCTTGGCCTTTTCCCCAGTGTGTGCAGTGGCAGTTATGTATTGTGAATGGGTGTCAACTGTGACATGTACGTATTTTAATGTACCAAATTTGGCTATGTGTGTGATATCTGTTTGTCAAATTTCATTTGCCGTTAACCCTCTGGGGTTAACGCCTTCCTGAGATGGCATGGGTGTTATTTGCTGACAGTCTGGGCACAACATGATTATGTCTCGAGCCTGATTGAGTGTTATTTGAAATTGTCTCTTCAGTGAACATGCGTTCTGGTGGAAAAATGAATGAGACAATTTTGCTTGCTCCAAGACTGTAGGTACGGTGTTGAACATAGCTGCCCTGTGATTAATAAGAAACCATATAGAATGTATTTCAAACAACACGTGAGGGTTGGCAACATCTCGGAGGAATGAGCTCTTGAGACAGGACACTAACCCTGCAGCATAACAAATTTGTAACAATATTAACAGGTTGTTCTGAAAACTTTCCCAAGGCAATACGTATAGCAGCCAGTTCCAGAACCTGTACGGAGCCTTGGTTCATGGTCTGTACCTCTCGCTCCTATTGTCCTGTATCAGGGTTTACCCATGTCACTGCAGCTTTTTGGGTCTGCCCAGATGCATCTGTAAAGACTGTGAGGCCTTTCACTGGTTCATGTTTGCATCTGGTTGTGGCTTTTAAGGGTAAATTACCGATTTCTGCCCACAGTCTGTGTTTGGGAAAATGAATGGAAATGTCACCATCAAAGCTTGCCAAGGCAGCCTGGAATCCTGCATCCTCAGCTAGCATCCAGTTGAGGTTGTCCTTTGTAGCCGGGATGTAGATGGTTGCAGGATCTCTCCCATCCAGCTCCTGTAGTCGTCCTCTGCCTTAATGACAAGCTTGGCAAACATTTCATTATTAGTCCACACAGTTTTAGGTGGTGTGTGGGGCAGAAACAGCCACTCTATGATTTTCAGTGGATCTTTTTCAGTCCGATCCCACTGAAACAAAACTTCAAATGGCTGGTACCTGCTGGGTACGAGAGCAAGGCAGATTTGCAGTTCAGGATTTCTCCTTCTGCCTTGCCTGGCTTCTATTGCCTTGGCACAAGTGTCTGATGCCTGCTTTGCCTCTGCAGTCAGAGATCTGCTAGACGTCAGGTCTGAGTCCCCCTTAAGCAGCTCAAATAGAGGGTGTAGCTCCTCTGTGGTTATGCCCAAAATAGGCCTTAACCAATTGATGGCTCCCAGAAGTTTTTGCAGTTCGTGTAAAGTTAAATTGTTTTTTACCTCGAGCTGCAGTGGCTGTGGAGAAATTTCCTGCTGCGTGATTTTCCATCCAAGGTAAGTCCAGGGTTGTGATCGCTGAATTTTCTCTGGAGCAACCTGTAAGCCTGCATCTTGGACAGCTTTGATTAGAGCAGTAACAACAAATTGCAGTTCATTTTCTGTGGCCATGGTTATTAATATGTCATCTATATAATGGTATATGATGGCTGTTTGATATCTTGTTGGGCTATTTTGCATCCCCTGAGGAAGGACAACCCGGCGATAGCTTTGCATGGGCTGTGCATTGTTCAAGGCGGGGATGGAAAAAGCAAACCTTGGTGCATCCTCAGGGTGTAGGAAAATTGTAAAAAGGCAGTCTTTTAAGTCAATTATTATTAGTGGCCACTTTGCTGGAAGCATAGCAGGAGAGGGAAGTCCAGGCTGCAATGCTCCCACAGGCTCTATGACTGTGTTTACTGCTCATAAGTCCTGCAGTATTCTCCACCTCCCACTTTTCTTGGGGACGCAGAATACAGGGGTATTCCCGGGACTGGTTGTTGGCACATTATGACTTGCCTCAAAGCTGCTTCCTCTCTTGTTTGCGAAAGCAGGTGGCAAAGAAGAAGAGGATGGAGAGCAGCACGGCGGCAAGCAGTGCAGTGCCCATGGCGTGGCCCCGGCCCCGCTCACGGCACGCTTGGTACAACCCGGCCCATTCCCCGCTGCTTAGGTACTTGTGGGATGTTGCTGCTAAGGGTCTCCAAGGGCAATCCCTTTGAAAGTGGTCAGGGGCACCACATCTAAAGCAATTCGCTCTGGGTCTGGCCCCTTTCTGCACTCTTAGCTGGGCGCTTAGGGCTGTGGCTAAAGAGGCAGACTGGTGCTCCACGGAGCCAACTCTTTGGCAGGGTCGAACCAGCTCAGCAATGCTACAGCACTCCCTTTTAGGAAGGGCCTGCAAAGCTCTTTTACAGTTTGAGTTTGTATTTTCAAAAGCCAGTTGCCTATAAAGCATCTCTCTGGCTTCATTGTACTCAACCTGCCTTTTTAAAGCAGATTGCAGCCGATCTAGGGATTGTGAATATGGTTCAGTAGAACCTTTTAATACTTTTGTGGATGACAGGTTGCTATCCTGGTCTGTAGTGGGTAATTTCCTCATGGCTTTCAGGGCTTGTTTGGCTATTACTTCGTACACCTCCCGGGGATAGGTTGACTGAGCATCTACTGTGGTGTGATTTCCCTCCCCGGTTAATTGGTTTGTTGCATAAGTAGCACAATTCTCCCAGTAGTCAGTTAACCAGACTGTATACTGAGTGTTAGTAAGAACTAATTTCATAAGGTTCTTCCAGTCATGTGGGGTGAAAAAATACGTGGAACTCAACGTCTCCAAATACACAAAAGTATTGGTTGAGGACACGCCAGTTTCTCTTACCCATTGCCTCAATTCCTTTGTCACCTCATATGGCAGAGGCTGGAATTGAGGGGGCTGACGTTGGCAAAAAACGACTGGGCATGCATGGATAACCTGCAATTCTCCCACTCGAAATGCCTCCTCCCAACACTGTTCCCACCCATCAACTGACCTTCCCCCGCTTGCCCCCTCACCCCCTCTCAGTGGAACCAACCCTAGTCCCTCCTCCTCATCCTCCCATGCCTCCCCCCCTGTGGCCCCAGTAAACCCGGTTCCTTGTGGGAGGGTGGTGGTGGATGATGGACGCGGCGTGGGGGAGGGGCCCTCCCCCCCCGTGCCTACGGCTGGAGCGGGGCGGCGCTGGGGCCGGAAGAGACGGATCGACTTCCAGTCCGTTTGGGGTGCAAGATGGCCGCGCCCATGCCGGCGCACGTGGTCGCTGTTCATCCACAGCGAGAGGTGGCAAATAGGCTGGGCTCCCCCCCCATCACTGCAACGGGGCCCCCTGCGCTGATCCCATGGGCTGGGATCCCGCATTACAGGCTCCGTTCCCTCCCCGCGACCTGTGCTCCCGTGGCTACCGGCACCCGACCCGTAACTTAACTCGCAAGCGTTTCCCTCCCCTCCCGGTAAACCCCGTGCGTTTGTGTATCTATGTGTGGGATTCGGGCTGTGACTAGCAGCGTGGGTGGGGCTTTGTGTGTTAGTGTGGGATGATTGTACTGTTCGCTCGTGGGCTCTGTGTAATGCAGACATAATTATTTGCCAGGCTGAAATGGCATTATTAGCTTGGGGTTCTCCTGCCTGAGCTTTCAGTCTCATGAGGTTTCCAATCTTGTCCCATATTTCTATGTGCAGAGCTTCTACAAGTGGCAGCTCTGGCACTGCTGCTTTAATGAATTGTACAAGCTCTGTCAATTCAGCCCTTGTGGCTTGTACATGGTAAGGTCTCAGCAGGATAGCTAAGGCTTCTGTGTCTTGTGATAGTAGAGAAAAAGCTTCCTATGCTTTTTTTACCTTGCTCTAGCTACTGTAGGTCCACGTGTGTGGAGGGTCCTTTGTTTAGCGGCTGCTGAGTTTACTTTCGGTTTCTGGTTCAGCTGCTCTCTCGCGGCTTTTTTTTCTTTTCGGCGTTCCCAGCGGCGTTCACTGCTGTCCAGGTCTCTGCTGCTGCTGCTGCTGCGACTTCTCCAGTGGTTTGGGGAGGGCGGCAGATGGCGGGGGGACCTCCCGGCGCGGTGCAGCGGTCCGGGCGGCTGAGGTGTGGCGGCAGGTCCCGAGGCGGCGACGGCGGCATGAGGTTCCCTGACGGTCTACAGCGCTTCCAAAGGCTTGTGCCGGGCTGGTAGGCAGCTGGCGCTGGGCTCCGTTTGGCAGGGCTCCTGGCGCGTCTGGTGGGCTCGCGCGGCGCGGCTGCTACAGGTCCCGCTTGGCTTTTAGTGTGGCGCGGGATTCGTAGCTGCGGCGGGCGAGTGTGGGCGGGCAGCAGGCTGCACGGAGCAGTGGTGCTTCTTCGCTTGGCGGAAAAGCGTGGCGGTAGCGGGGACCGGTGTCCCCACGGGCGGGCTGGGGTGTTTGAGCAGGTCGATTTTTCGACCTGTGGTGCTCGCGACCGCTCAGGGAGCAGCCCTGGCCACGGTGCTGATTGCTGACGCTGCCTTTCAGCTCCACTCACCGCTCAGATGGATAGCCGACCCCCCTCCGCTTTCGCCGCAGCTGCTGTCCCGGTTTTTCGGCTTCTTCTTCTTCTTTTTCTTCTTCTCTGTTCCTGTGCACTTTCCCTAATATTTTTCGAGATCTCTGTACTAACCTGCATTTCTCAGAACCGGCTGAGGCAACGGTTTAAAGACATCTGGTTTTTTCGGTGGAAACTCCCGTATTCTAAAATTAATACGTTCCCGGAGTTACCGAATTTTCCCTGATGCAGGGAGTTCTAGTCTAGGTTCTAGGGCCCCATGTTCGGGTTCGCCACGTGTAGGATCTTTATATAATAAAGAAATAGAGTCTGCTTCCAGCTGAGATGGTGGCTAAAGAGAGATTTATTCAAATCCTGCGCCCTCTTTTATCCCTTGAACTCACGTGACCTTGTGACCAATGAGAATACATGCTTCCACGCATGTCTCCTGGGCTTCCTTGCCCCGGGTGCTTCCCCCGCACTCCTGGACACGCCTCCTACACTTGGTGACAATCCCTCTAATCTTGATCCAAAGGCATTCATTAGAACTTTCATGGTCTCCATAGCTCACTCTCATAACTCTCAGACTGGGCACAGATGTCCAGTTCCTCTTGTTTGTTGCTCAGACTATGTGCATTGCTATATGTGCACTTGAGGTAGATGGACTTAAGATTCTCGCCTCTGGAGAGGGTTAGGGAGCATTCCTCACTACTCTTGTAAGGTGAGCTCATACAACCTGTTGCTTATGAATACGCAGGTGTCACAGTTTTGGACAATACTTTCCCCCAAGTCTGTTAGCTTAAAACGCAATTCGCTAAGTCATCCAATCCACTAGCAAAGATTCTCCTGGAATGGGTGGATCCCATTTCTCCCTGATAGGCTGTATTCATTGAAGAACACCGCATGATTGTAGAAACCAAAGCCCTGGCGATGATACCAGCCATGAAGACAGATATTGATCTGCATGATGCATTGACTTCCACCTGTACCTCTATCCCTGACTGGCAAGACAGAGATCACTTGGGCCCCCATCCCTTTCACTTGGGCCTCCAGGGCTCTGAAGTCCTGCTTGATCTTGCCCATGCTATGCTTTACTGTATCATTGGTGCCCACGTAGAAAAGAAGTAGGGGATAGTAACCTGTGCTTTTAACCAGTTGTGGTGGTCTCTCTGGGACATCCCAGTTCTTGTCTCCTGGCAAGCAGGAAACCTCCATTGACTGCATATCAAGCCAGCAGATGGGTGCCTCAGTGTCTCTCAGCAATCACCCACTACTAGCACTCACTGCTTCCCTTTGCGGCTTTCAGTATGTGCTGCTGGTGCAATTTCTCCCTGTGAATCTTGCTTATTGACTTTGTCCACTGCCAAGACTTCATATTTGTTGCTGGTTGGTACATAGAATGGGAGTGAAGTGACATTCTGTTCCCACAGGTCACCAGAGACCACAGTGCTGCCTTCTTTAACATGGTGTCTGTTCACTGTTAAAGCTCTTTGTCTGGTAGTCCTTGAAGGTCATTGTCATGGGGACCTAGTATTTCTTCTTGCAAAGTCTCAAATAATACTCTATTTATTTCTTGTTCCCCCTCCCTAATGCACCATAGCCTGATGATTTCCTCCTGCAGCTCCTCTATCTGCTGCCTCAATGACTCCACCTGAGCACACCTTGCACAGGTGGAGCTTGCACCCTCCTCCACCCAGGAGGTGGTGGGTGCAGTTTTTGCAGCCCTCCATCTGGACAGCAGCTTCCCTAATAGGAAGCTCTGTCTGGGTGGCTGCCTCCAGTTATTCCAGGCTAGCCTGGCTAGGTAGCAGATTCCTGTCTGCTGCAGGGCACAACCCTTGCCTGATCTCTACCACCAGGTTTCTGACAACCTCAAAGCACTGCCTAATAAGCCCTTCTAATTCCCTGGAGACCTCAAGCTGCTGGGTAGGTTTGCACAGCCACCAGCTAGCTGAGGTAACCATCAGGGCTGCAGCCTAAGCCAGAACGTTAGCAGATCAGGCAGCAGCAGTTTGATAACTGGCAGCGTGCAGTCCTTCCCACCCACCCTGCCATACAAGTTGCTGACACTGCTCCCAAAAGACACAGGGGCACTCCCTAGGGGCCAGTTATATGTGTTTTGAACTGGCCACAGAAAACAGCCAGCACCATCCAACTCTTGCCTACCCCTCCACGAAACCTGTTGCCTGTGGCCAGTTTCTTCCCCACAGACAGCTCAAGAGTGTTGGAGGCCCAGAAACCCTCTCAGACACCACCAACCCCGGATACCTTGCAAGCCTTGCACTCTTCTCAGCACTCAGCAACTGCTGCTGCTGTTGCTAGCATTGGCTTACTGTGGTTTGAAATGGGGAAAAAATGACTAAAATCTCTAGGAATGCACACAAGAATTGGAACATAGTCATTATTATGGGTTTCTGATGGTTTTCCATGGGAAAAAAATGTCAGGAAACTACTAGCATGCTTTTCCACAGTTGAAACACTATGCTTCTAAATCTGCTCCTACTTGCAGAATACTAGTTACTCAGTTTGAACATAGCTGAAGAAGCATAGGTCTCATGTTTAAACTGCATGTAATAAATTTTTCATCATCAGAATTCCCTTTGATGCAGAAGAGTCCGGGGTGTTTTGGATAATTCTGACAGGAGCCTAGTGTCAAGGAGCAATAAGGGCCGGCTCCTCCACAAGCGAAGGTGAAGCAGGAATAGAGCACAAGACTAAGGCAAGCAGGAGCAGTGGCCTTGCCAACAAGGAGCCAGGATGCAGTACCTGGATATATTATGGAGAAGATCGTACTAGGTGCTATCGAAAGGCATTTAAAGAACAATGCAGTCACCAGGCATAGTCAACATGGGTTCACAAAGGGAAAGTTCTGTCTAACTAATTTGATAACCTCCTATGATAAGATCACACCCTTACTGGATGAAGGGAAGGCGGTAGATGCAGTTTTCCTGGACTTTAGTAAGGCTTTTGATACTGTTCCTCACAGCATCCTTCCGGACAAGTTGTCCAAGCGTGAGATGAATGGGCTCATGGTACGCTGGCTGAAGAAGTGGCCGAAGGGCAGAGCTCAAAGGGTTGTAGTGAACGGGGCTACATCTGGCTGGTGACTGGTAACCAGTGGTTCCTCAGGGCTCAATTTAATAGACAGTTCTGTTCAATATTTTTATCAATATTTCTGGATGCAGGAGTTGAATGCATGCTTTGTAGGTTTGCTGATGATACCCAACTGGGAGGTGCTGTTGACTCTCTTGAGGGACAAAAGGCCTTGCAGAGGGATCTGGATTGATTGGAGCACTGAGCAATTATCAGTGACATGAAATTTAACAAGTCTGAGTGCCAGATTCTGCATCTGAGATGGAGTAACGCTGGTCACAAGTATACATTGGGAGAGGAGTGGCTGGAGAGCAGTCCTGCAGAAAGGGATCTGGGAGTGCTGGTTGACAGCAGGCTCACTGTGAGTCAGCAGTGAGCCCTGGCAGCCAAGAGGGCAAACTGCATTCTGGGGTGCACCAAAGACAGTAGAACCAGCCGGTCAGGAGAGGTCATTGTCTCGATGTATTTAGCATTGGTGTGGCCCCACCTTGAGTACCGTGTGCAGTTCTGGTCCCCACAAGGGGGGGATGCTAAGGTCCTTGAATGCGTCCAGAGGAGAGAAGCAAAGCTGGTGAAAGGGCTGGAAGGAATGTCCTATGAGAAGCATCTGAGGATACTATGTTTGTCTAGTTTGGAGAAAAGGAGGCTGAGGGGCGACCTCGTTGCTCTCTACAGCTTCCTGAGGAGGGGAAGTAGAGAGGGAGGTGCTGATCTCTTCTCCCTGGTATCCAGTGACAGGATGCGTTGGAATGGTTCAAAGCTGCACCGGGGGAGGTTCAGATTGACATTAGGAAGCATTTCTTTACTGAGAGGGTGGTCAAACACTGGAACAGGCTTCCTAGAGAGGTGGTTGAGGCCCCAAGCCTGTCAGTGTTTAAGCGCGTTAAGGGACAATGCCCTTAATAACATGCTGTAACTTTTGGTCATCCCTGAAGTGGTCAGGCAGTTGGACTAGATGGTCGTTGTTGGTCCCTTCCAACTGGAAGTATTCTGTTCTGTTCTAATTTTTAGATTCAAGATTATAAATTCCTTCTTTCTAATGGCCTCCTTAAAAGAAGCTTTGTGTCCTGCACGAGAATCATAAAATAATCACAGATCACATAATCACAGAATGCTTGAGATTGGAAGCAGCCTCTGGAGGTCATCTAGTCCAACCCCCTTTCTTGAAGTAGGGTCCACTAGAGCAGGTTGCCCAGGACTGTGTAGCAGTTGAGTTTTGAATATCCCCAAGGACAGAGATTCCACAACCTCTCTGAGCAACCTATTATGGTATTCAACAACACCATCATCATCATGGCTAGGCTTCGCGAACGAAGATCTGGGAAGGGCTATACCCACGTTTCTTGCAAGCGCGTTGGTGGCTAAAAAGGCCAATACGAGAAAGGCATGTCCGGTTGCAAAAGACACAGCGGAAAGACTCCTTAGATGCTATACTCAGCAAGGCACGATTCTTTCTGCGTTGTCTTTTCTCCTCAAGGGTGATCCTGCGTACTTTCTCAAAAACATCAGCAGCGTTATAAATGGTGTGTCTCCAGGCCTCCCAATTGGAGGCCAGAGTAGACCAGTTATGGTGTTCAATATGCCCGAGGCTGAGTTGTTGCTTCAGGGAGTCCTTGTATCTTTTCTTCGAGGCTCCTCTCTTGCGGCAGCCAGTGGCAAGTTCACCATAAAGCAGGATCTTAGGGAGGCGGTGGTCCTTCATCCTGGAGACGTGCCCTGCCCATCGCAGCTGCGTTCTCAGTAGCATGGCCTCAATACTTGTGATTGCTGCCTGTTCAAGAACAGATGTGCTGGTCACATAATCTGACCAGTGGATGTTTAGGATTGTACGGAGGCAGCGTTGATGGAAGCGTTCTAGGAGACACAGGTGGTGGCGGTAGATGACCCATGATTCGGAACCATATAAAAGAGAAGACAGCACAATGGCTCTGTAAACACTGATCTTGGTACTTTTCTTCAAGTGTTTATTACGCCAGACTCTTTTATGGAGTTTTCCAAAAGCACTATATGCCTTTGCTAACCTGTTGTCTATCTCCCCATCAATCTTACCATCCGAGGAGATGAGGCTGCCTAGGTAATTAAACTGTTGGACTGATTTGAGCTCTGATTGGCCGATGGTGATGTGGGAATGGTGGGGGACTTCCTGAGGTGCAGGTTGATGGAGAACTTCTGTCTTCTTTAAGCTGACTTCCAGCCCAAAGAGCTCAGCAGCATCTGCAAAGCAGGATGTTAAACGCTGCAGGGCTGCTTCTGTGTGGGCAACGAGGGTGGCGTCATCGGCGTAAAGCAGCTCCCGGACAAGATGGTTTAGGGTCTTAGTGTGGGCCTTCAGACGCCTTAGGTTGAATAGGCTTCCATCAGTATGATATCGAATGTAGATACCATCCTGATCATCAAGGTCTGCTGTGGCCCTTTGGAGCATCATGCTGAAGAAGACTGTGAATAGGGTAGGAGCGAGAACACAGCCTTGTTTCACACCATTCTTTATTAGAAAGGGCTCAGAAAGTGTGTTGCCATATCTGACTTGGCCGTGGTGATCCTCATGAATTGAGACGATCATTTTAAGGAACTTGGGGGGACAACCTAAATGTTCCAAAATCTGCCACAGACCTTTTCTGCTCACAATATCGAAAGCCTTGGTGAGGTCGACAAAGGTTACATAGAGACCTTTGTTCTGTTCCCTACACTTCTCTTGCAGTTGTCTGAGAACAAATATCATGTCTGTGGTGCTCCAGTTGGCTCTAAAACCACACTGACTTTCAGGTAGAATTCCTTCTGCTATAGCGGGTATTAGTCTGTTTAGGAGTATTCTTGCCAGGATTTTGCCAGCAATGGAGAGCAGAGTAATACCACGGTAATTTGAGCAGTCTGATTTAGTACCTTTCATCTTATACAAGGTGATGATGACTGCATCACGAAGGTCTGATGGTAGTTCGCCTAGTTCCCAACAGCGCACCACAAGCTCATGAAATTTAGCATGGAGTGCAAGGCCCCCATGTTTCCAGACTTCGGGTGGGATTCCATCAACCCCAGCTGCCTTGCCGATTTTCACCTGCTGTATGACCTTGAGGGTTTCTCCTAAAGTGGGGGCAGTATCCAATTCGTATTTCACCGGTTGTTGTGTGATGGACTGAATTGCTGAGTCTTGGACTACACGGCTAGTACTGAATAGAGTCTGAAAGTGTTCAGACCATCGATTCAGAATGGAGGTTTTATCTGTCAGAAGCATTTGACCATCTGCACTGAGTAATGGGCTTTGGACTTGGTATGTAGGCCCGTATGCTGTTTTCAGGGCCTTATAGAATCCTTTGTGATCTCCCGTATCTGCACAGTTGAGTTTTTGCAGCTAGATCGATCCACCACTTGTTCTGGATGTCACGGAGTTTCTGTTGGAGCTTGCTGCATGCAAGACAAAAGGCTATTTTTCTTGCGTGACAGGATGCAGTGCAAGGTGTGCTTGGTGGGCAGTTCTCTTCTTCCTCAACAATTCCTGGATTTCTTGATTGTTTTCATCAAACCAGTCCTTGTTCTTCTGGAAGAAGAACCCTAAGCATTCTTCAGAGGATTGCAGGATGCTGCTTTTAATATGAATCCAAATTGTTTCAGGAGAGGAATCTGCAGAATCTGTGGAAAGATTTTCGAGCCTAGTTTGAAGGTTTGCCTGGAATCTTTCTCTTACTGTGGCTGATTGGAGATCGTTAACTTGGAGTCTTCTCCTTGGGATACTGCCCCTTTTGGGTTTGAATTTGAGAGTGAAGTTGAGTTTACAGCGCACAAGTCGATGGTCTGTTTGGCATTCTGCGCTGGGCATCACTCGGGTATGGAGGACATCGTGGACATCTCTCCGTCGCACCAAGACATAATCAATGAGGTGCCAATGCTTAGATCTGAGGTGCATCCATGTTGTCTTCAGACTATTTTTCTGCTGAAAGATGGTATTAGTGATGGTAAACTGTTGCTCCACACAGAATTATAGCAGAAGGCGACCATTATCGTTGCAGTTTCCAACACCATGCTTGCCTAAAACTCCTTTCCAGGCTTCAAAGTTCTTTCCTACTCTGGTGCTGAAATCACCAAGGATAATGATCTTATCATCTGCAGGAACCTTTTGGGTAAGGTAGCACAGGTCAGTGTAAAATTTATCTTTTTCGGCAGGGTCAGCTTGGAGAGTTGGGGCGTATATACTAAAGATGACAACGTGATGCTTGTTGTTTAGTGGAAGGCGTAGGGAGATAATGCGGTCAGAGTGACCTGTCGGCAGATTTTCGAGTTTAGGGACAATAGAGTTTTTGATCATGAAGCCGACACCTGAGAGATGTTTTTCGGTTCTAGACTTACCTGACCAAAAGAGTGTGTAACCGGCACCATGTTCTCTGAGACTGCCTTCCTCATGAAGGCGAACTTCGCTGAGAGCAGCAATGTCGACGTTGAGACGGGCCATTTCATGGGCAATTAGGGCAGAGCGTCCCTCAGGACGACCGCTATCCGCAGAATCGAGCATGGTTCTGATGTTCCAACATGCTAGAGTTAATTTAGGTACACCTTTGGAGGCAGGTGCATGCCTTTGTCTTTTGCTCTTTGTGCGACCGCATTGGAAGAAGATGCCCGTTGGTCTGCGGTTAACCAACCGGGTGAAGGTGGAGATGAGCTTTGTTTAGGCCACCTTTTCTAGGTCCCTCTCTGAGTGGAGCAAGCAGTGCTGTCCTTGAAAAGGCTGCTTGGTCGTTCAGGGTGCTGCCCCAAGAGACTCTCATCTCCGTCAGTCTCAAATGACCAATATCCTGAACCGCCTGCATGCAGGGTTGAGTCTGCGGCTCCCAGTGCACCTTTCACCTGCCGTTTCGACCCTCGCCCGTCGCTACAGGACTTTTTGCGTGTGGGTAAAGCCTTCAAGCCTGCGCGATGGATTTTTTAGGTGAGATGCAGTATGCGCAGAACTGAACCCACCCTTTAATCCTAAGGTTCATCTGCCAGGGCCGAGCAAGCTTGGACAGAGGCAGTGAGGTCCTCAGGACGTAGGTTTGATTAGAGTGACCTTCTCTTAGATGGATGGCCTTACAGGGCTAAGCGAGCTCCATCTGCCCGGGTTTGGGATGAGAGTTGTCCTTCTCCTAGGATGACTGCCAGAAGGCTAATGAGCTCATCAACACCATCACAATAATGAGCTAATGAGCTCAACAACACCATCACAATAAGAAAGTCTGTTCTTAGGTTTAAGTGGAATTTTCTGTCTTGCGACTTGTGCCCATTGCCTTTGTGGCCCTTCTCTGGACTCTCTTGAGTATGCCCATGTCTCTCTTGTACCCAGGAGCCCAGGACTGGACACAGGACTCCAGGTGTGGCCTCACCGGTGCTGAGTAGAGGTGAAAGGGTCACC
The DNA here is from genome assembly GCF_003984885.1 of Neopelma chrysocephalum. Taxonomy (NCBI): domain Eukaryota; kingdom Metazoa; phylum Chordata; class Aves; order Passeriformes; family Pipridae; genus Neopelma; species Neopelma chrysocephalum. The sequence goes on from NW_020924960.1 coordinate 101,914, forward strand.
TCCCTTGACCTGCTCGCAACACTCATGCTAATACACCCTAGTAGGGGGTTGACCTTCCTTGTCACAAGGGTACACTGCTGCCTCATGGGCAACTTGTTGTCCATTAAGACCCCCAGATCCTTTTCATGATGTTCCTCTCTGCCCATTTCTCCAGAACGTTGAAGTCTCTCTGAATGGCAGCACACTCGTCTGGCGTATCAGCCACTCTTCCCAGTTTTGTAGCATCTACAAACTTGCTGAGGGTACACTCTGTCCTGTCATCTAGGTCATTAATGAAGATGTTAAACGGTGTTGGAGCCAGTATCAACCTCTTCACCACACCGCTGTTAACCGGCCTCCAGATAGACTTTGTGATGCTGATCGCAACCCTTTGAGCCTGTCTCTTCAGACAGTTTCCAGCCCACCCAAATGTCCACTTATCTTGTCAGTACTTCATCAGTTTGTCTATGAGGATGTTATGGGAGACGGTATCGAAAATCTTACTGAAGTCAAGATAAACAACAGTCACTGCTCTCCCCTCATCCACCCAAGCCAGTCACCTCATTGCAGGCGACCATCACGTTGGTCAGACGTGAGTTCCCCTTCATAAATGCACGGTGGCTACTCCCGATCACCTTCTTGTCCTTCATGGGCCTGGAAATGGTCTCCAGGATTAGTTGCTCCATCACCTTCCCAGAGATCAAGATGAGGCTGAACAGGCCTGTGGTTCCCTGGATCCTCGTTCTCGCTCTACTTGAAGATAGGAGTGACATTTGCTTTCCTCCAGTCCTCAGGAACCTCTCCCGATTGCCATGACCTTTCAAAGATAATCGAGAGTGGCCTTGCAATGACATCAGCCAGCTCCCTTGGCACTCATGGGTGCATCCCATCAGGGCCCATGGACTTGTGTTTGTCCAGTTTGTTTAAATATTCCTTAACCTGATCCTCCTCCGCCGATGGCAAGCCGGCCTTGCCCTGAACTTTCCCACTCGTTTCAGGGACATGGGATTCATGAAGGCAAATCTTACCAGTAAAGACCAAGGCAAAGAAGGCATTGAGTACTTCAGCCTTCTCAATGTCCTTTGTGACCAGGTCCCCATTCCCATTCAGCCCACATTTTCCCTAGTCTTTCTTTTGCTGCTGATGTACCTGTAGAAACCTTTCTTGTTGCCTTTCATGTCCCTCACCAGATTCACCTCCTAATCCCATCCCTGCACACTTGGATAGTGTCTCTATATTCCTCCCAGGTCACTTTTCCCTGCTTCCACCACCTGTATGCTTCCTTTCTATGTTTGAGTTTAGTCAGGAGCTCTTTGCTCATCCATGCAGTCCTCCTGCTGCCTTTGCTTGAATTCCTGCTCTTTCGGATGGACTGTTCTTAAGCTTGGAGGAAGTGATCCTTGAAAATCAGCCAGTTCTCTTGGACCTCTCTTCTCCCCAGGACCATCTCCCATTGGATGCTTCCATGCGTATTCCTGAACAGGCCAAAGCCTGCTCTTCTGAATTCCAGGGTTGTGATATTGCTTAATTCCTTGTTTCCCTTCTCTCAGGATCCTGAACTCTGCCATCTCATGGTCACTGCAGCCAAGGCTGCCCCCTGACCAGTTCTTCCTTGTTTGTAAGTATGAGGTCCAGCAGAGCACCTCTGCGTCAGCTCCTCAATCATTGGTGTCAGGAAATTGTCGTCAATGCACACCAGAAACCTCCTTGATTGCTTGTGGCCTGCTTGTGTTGTCCCTCCAACAGATATTGGAGTGGTTCCATTCCCCTATGAGGACCAGAGCCTGTGAACATGAGGTTTCTTCCGGTTGTCTCTAGAAGGTCTCACCTACTTCTCCCTGATCAGGCAGTCTATAGCAGACACCCACCACAGTGTTGTCCACATTGGTCTGCCCCCTAATCATGACCCATAAGCTCTCAGCTGGCTCATCACCCATCCCTACTCAGGGCTCCAGGCATTCCTGCTGCTCTCTCACATAAAGGGCAACTCCCCCTCCTCCCCTTCCTGGCCTGTCCTTCCTAAAGAGCCTGTATCCATCCACTGCAGCACTCCAGTCATGTGAGCAATCCGACCATGTCTCCGTGATCCCAATGAGTTCATAACCCTGTAACTGCACATAGAAGCATTTCTTTACTTAGAGGGTGGTCAAACACTGGAACAGGCTTCCTAGAGAGGTGGTTGAGACCCCAAGCCTGTTAGTGTGATGCCTTAAACCCCAATGGTTTTCTTATTTTTCTAATTTTGTACGCCTTATAAGTTTTATAGGTAATAGAAGTAGATTTTAGAAACAACCCCTTTCTCCCTCCTCCCCGTAGTACCCCTTAGTTTATACATTCCTTAATCCTCTTACCCCATTCCATACCCCCCATATCAACCCTATTCCCGTATCCAGTAGAAAATGTTTAGTCTCTTAGTCAAGGCAAACCTGTCTTGTTTGGGGAACGCTTGTATCTAGGCCTAAACCTCAGGACAGAGTCAAGGAACTGGGTGACTCTGCTCTCTGTACCCTGAAGATGATGAAGGATGATGAAGAGGGGGTCCCGAAAAGCCCCCCGACCCAATTCCAGGAGGTGGGCCAGGGGGTGAACCATAGCAAAAGTCAGAGGGAGGACACACTTGGGATTGGCCAGATATTGTTATAAATGTAACATCTCAGGCACAGCCCGGCGCGTCGTTTACCATCTATTGCCTTGGCACAATTAAATCCTTTCCTTATCTCACCCCAACTAACGGCTCCTGGATTTTTTTCTAAGCACCAGCTGAGCAGGCATCAGTGTTTAATAAAAGTCTGTGCACAGCAATTTTCCATTTAAAACTCCTTTAACATTTCCTGGTGATGATGATCATTAGGGTTCATAGGTGTCAAATAAGGTGAATTGTTTTTCAATGTCACTTTCAAGGCATGTGTGTCTTGCCCACCAGCGAATATAATATTTGTACAAGTGGTTTTTTTAAGTTGTTTTGGGACGAGTGATCCTCTTTATCAATTTATTTGATACACAGAAATATAAGCAAACAGGTTATCAATTCAGAAGGGAGGGAATTGTAGAATTTGGAAACAAATAAATCCCAAAAAACTATTAGAACCTGCATGCTCAAATTTTCAGCTGTTCTAATTGCATATCGTGATTAGCACCAGTGACCTGTGTGCCTCAAGCTTCAAATTACTGAGTTGGGGGTTTTTTCTGTTTCTTTTTTTTTGTTATCGTTGCTTAAAAATAAGGTGAGATGTTTAATATTTTTTTTCTTGATAACCTTGAAGGTAGTTTACCTTCAGCGAAAGGCTAGTTTTATTAGTACTTGATGTCTGATTTATCTGAAGTCTGAGTCATCCCTCAAGGCTTTAATACAGAACTTGCAGTGAGATTGCTTTCTTTTAAGTGTCTCATAATTGGAACAAAGTTGCTGTTCTGGGTAATTAATGTAAGAATATGACATCTTTCAGAGGGATGTTGTATCTTTATTTGCAGTCTCAAATGACTTCTCTTGCTTATCTTCTCTCCCATTGATGGCATCTTATATAACCTCATGTGTGGTTTTGTTCATTTTTGAAATGAAGCTTTTTTTCTGTCCTTTTTGTGAAAGCCTGGAAAGAGTAATCAGAAAGACCTTGTATGAGCTTGATGGCAATGTTACTGAGAGAAGAAAATTTTATTTTTCACTTGACTTACAGCTATAAAGGCAGAGATCTTATTAAAGACCAAATGTTTGCAAAATAGTTAAATGAATCTATGAGATTTAAAAGCTTATTTTTCACTGAGGATCACTTAAACCCCATAACTTAAATGTTATGCAGTTCCATAGTTTCATAAGTAAACCTCCATATACCCTTAGGAATTAATATTTTAAAGAAATGGGAAACATTTTTTTTCTTTGCAAAATTAAAATGAGAAATTAAATTGGAATTATTAGGGAAGGGACAACCAGAAAGGGATGTTTTTTGAAAAATGTAACTTTTCTAAGTGTAGATTATGTGGGATTTGGGTTTTTTTGTTTGTTTGGTTTTTTTTGGGTTTTTTTTTGGGGGGGGTTTAACATGTTTAGGATTTAACAAGTGAAACTGTTTTACTTTGGAAACTTCCATTTTGAAAAAAGGAAAATGTTCAGGCCTTCATGTGGTCTATAACAATATTTTAAATAGTTTTTATCTTTTTAATTTTTCTGAGCTGTAGTGGTTGGTAATGGTGTCTGTCTCTTGTCTGCTTGAAATTGATCTTGTGTTATATGACTTCAAAATTTGGTCATGTGTTTTTTGGATGTTGTCTTAGCTTTGACTGTAGTAAATATTGTGGCGTTTGATAGTGTGGTGGTTTGAAAAAGGCTTCTTCTCAGGAGGTATTGTTTCTCATATGGGACCTTATCAACAACTTCGTACACTCGTGCGGACGTTACATACTCACAGAAACGGAAGAGAAGGAAGTTAAAAAAGTTGTGACCATGTTGTGAAGCCATGAGGAGGGAGGGCAGCAGGCCCTCCCCTCCAACCCCTGGCTGGGGGGCCTGGAGCAGCACAGTAGCCGAGTGAAGCCCCCCTTGAGGGTGGTGATCGAGGGGGACTCTGAATGGATCGGAGAGACCCCTGGATCGCACCTTCTTCCCCTCCTCTATGGGGGGGAAGAAGACTGGCTGTTTGCAGAGCTGAACAGAGACAGCAATGGCTGAAAGCCAGAAAGATAGCCAGCAGCAGCGAGATGGCATGGAGCCAGGCTCAAAGACACAGAGAGATGTTCCTGCAAGGAGGGAGAGCTGGCAACAGAACAGGGAAAACTCAATGAATACAGTTTTGAGGGTAAGACTGAATTAAATATCCCCCAAACCCCTTTTAGAGACCCTCCTGGAGAGGAGGGGTGGACTTCCAAACCCTTAATGAATAATGGCCAGTCTTCGCGAACGAAGATTTTGGGAAAGGTCTTTTACCTTTCAAGCCTGCGCAATGGATTTTTTAGGTGAGACACAGCATGCGCTGAACTGAGCCCACCCTTTAATCCTAAGGTTCGTCTGCCGGGGCCAAGCAAGCTTGGACAATGGCAGTGAGGTCCTCAGGACGTAGGTTTGATTAGAGTGACCTTCTCATAGATGGATGGCCTCACAGGGCTAACGAGCTCCATCTGCCCGGGGGACTGGGAATCGAACCTGGGTCGCAGCAGTGAGAGTCCCGCATGCTAACCACTAGGCCACCAGGGGTCCCTTCCAAACCCTTAGGGAGTCCCAAAATGCAGCAGCAGCTAGGAAGAGGGAGAGAGGAGCTGAGAACTCGGAGACGTCCTGAGAGCTGGACCAGGATGGAATGCGGAGGAGGTGGCCTTGCCCTCCCCGCTGCTGCTGTCACACTGACAACTGAGACAGGGCAAAGGAGCTCTAGAAAGACGCTTGGGGCAAAGACTGAACTGAGAGCTGCCCTAAATGTTCTAACACAGGGTGAATGAAAATCTCCAAAGAAGTCCCCCAAAGGCTCGGGCTCGAGGGATATTGGAATTTTCACAAAGTAAGAACAGAAAATCCTGACTGCAATACTTAAATCTGCTGCCTTAAAAATGAAAGACAATAACTAATATCACAGAAACTGAAATGAAGGAACTGTGACCTGAAAAGTGGCAAAAGGACTTTTCTTTTTTTCTTCTTGGACTCTTGTTGAAGAAAAAAGAGAAATTTAATCTAATGTAAATATATTATTTCATCGTAGAAGTGATAGCTAAGTTGTTACCTATATATATATATGTATGTAAATAAACCTTGTATTTTCCCCTTCCCCCAATGCTGAGTAGTTGTTTTGTCTGAAAACTCTCTCACACTGGGGCAAATTGTGGGAGGGGACCTTGAACTTGGAAATTGGATTTCTGAGGGTTTCAAACCACCACAGATATTTATTTGAATTGAGGCACAGTCTTCATGCAGTTGAATTTTTACTTCTTCTGATGCCAAAAAGACAAATAATAACTGCTCAGAGGCAGTTTTGAGTCTTCAAGCAGCAAAGGTATTTATTTCGAGCAATGTTGGGGGGCTATCCAGCTCACGCTGGACAAACTAGCTCCAAAGTTCTCAGTGAAAAGTCAGGCAATTTATACAATTTTCATGAGTGATTACAACATCTCTACATACATATTCATTTAATTTCACAATCTAATTATCATATTCATAATAGATGGGGTTTAGGGGGAGTTGGAGGTGGAGTTGTTCTTTTGGGGAGTTCTCTGGGGCTCGTTCCGGTTCTTCAGCCTCATGAGGGGTCACTTTTCTTTTCTTCTTTGTTAAACAGGCTGGAAGCAGGAATGCCAGAGACAGAATGACTCCTTCCATCGAGTGAAGTTTCCCTTTCTGATGAGATAAGAAACAGCCTCAGTACTGTCTTGTAGCCATCTTGGAATGAGTGCTCAGGGACCACCTTTGGGCAGCAGAGCTGGGCTGGGGGATGGACCCAAGGCCATGCTGAGATGCCCCATGCAACCAATCAGGGGATTGGAGCTGGTGTAAGTGTATATATGGAATCAGCTCCTGATGCATTTTTGCAGACTCCTTATAGAATTGCTTTTGGTGGCAGGATTCTGTCCAGTGTATTGCTCAGTAATATTTTTTAATATGTATTTAATTACAAACATGTTTAATTCACTTTAAGGGGTACAATAAAAATTCCCTAATACCTTTGTGAGAAGAGGCCAGAGGCTGCTGTGACAGTCACAACTGGTTTCAGCTGTTTTGGCAATGGATCCACCATAGGTCAAAGCTGAGCCAATCAATGAAGCTGATGATACCTTTGTAAAAAGGTATTTATAATAGGGCAAAATGTTGCACAGCAGAGTGAGGAAAAAAGTGTGAGAAACACCAAGGTCAGAGAAGAAGGAGGGGGAAGAGGTGCTTCAGGAGCTGGTTCCCCTGAATCCTGTGGAAGTTTTAGAAGTGAAACAGGTATTTCCCTGCAACCTGTAAAGGAGACCACTCCAGAGCAGATATCAACACTGCAGCCCATGGAAGACTCCACACTGGAGCAGATAGATATTTCCTGAAGGAACTGTAGCCCATGGAGAGCCCATGTTAGGGCAGGGGAAAAGCATGAGCAGGAAGGAACAGAGAGGAACTGTTATGGACTGACCTAAATCCCCTGCTCCACATTCCCTCTGTGTTGCTCAGGGTGTGGGGAAATAGAGAAGTCAAGAATCGAGGAGTGAAGTTGAGCCTGGGAAAAAGGGCTGGGGAAAATGTGTTTTTAAAATTTGTTTCTCACCATCCAAATCTATTTTAATTGTCAATAAATTAAATAAATTTTCCTCAAGTCTGTTTTGCCCATGACAGTAATTGGTAAGTGATATTCCTGTCTTTCTCTTGATGGCTTATCCATTTTATTTTCTCCCCCTGTCCTCTTGAAGAAGGGAATTGAGACAGTGGCTGAACCAGGGTCTGGCAGCCAACCAATGTAAACCCACCACAGTCCATAACTTGATGTTGTTCAGTTAAAGATATGTGGCAGGATAGAAATAATAAAGATTTCAGAAAATTTGTAATTGTGTGGCTGTGTGTAACTTCATTTCTCTCTACTACTACCCTTTCTCTGTGAATGAGTCACTGGCTCTTACCTAGATGTCATTGGTGCTTTGAGTGCAACTAATTGATAGAAGGCAGGATTTTTAAATAACATTCCGTTTGGGCCTAATTCTTTGTAAATCAATGGGAATTTTACAACAAACTTCAATGCAAATAATGAATTCTTCTTGAAATGGATTTTTCTAAAAATATGCATTATTCTTTACACTTTTCTTTTTGTTTAATCCTTCCTTAAGATTTGGAATTCTTCAATGGTGTTGTTCTTTATAGTGTTTCCTTAAATAATTTCCTTAAATAATATAGCTCTAGTCATCTGTTTTGTGTGCAGTTCTCATTATTTATAATGCATGCTGTAAGAAATCTTTAATTTCTCCTCAGTTCTTAGAAATCTTGGATGAAAAAGACATTACCCTGTAACTGGAGAGTTCTTTTTCACATACTTTCACTTTTTCAGTTAAAAGCCCCTCCCCCCAATTTTCTAATACTTCTTTTGATGCAAGTCTAAATCCATGAGCTACTCCTGTTTGCTTTTTGTTTATATGAAGTCCCAGAAAGCTCAGTCAGTTTTGCGTATGGTATTTTTTTCTGTTCAATAATGTTTTTATGTGATTTCTTAATTAATATTCTTTATCTATGTGTTGTGATTTAAGTCCTAGGTTTTTTTTGGTTTCGTTTCTTTGTTTTTGAGGAAGATGGGAAAGGCATGTATTAGGGGCTAAGCATAGCATGTTAGATTTGTGCAAATTGTGTATGTGTTGTTTCTGGAAGTGAAAAAAGTCTGTCTGGAGACTGGGCCAAGATTTCCTTTTCCTCTCTTTTAAATACTTAGTTTTAAAGACTGAAACAATAGGTATACCACAGACAAGGTGAAACACTGAAATGGGAGCTACACCCACTGGGGATTCCTATAGAGCTGTAGCACAAATAACTCCTAGTTGCCCTCCCCTGCCTGTCAGGAACTCTGATGGACAGCAGCTGAAATCACTATTGCTTTTTCTCTGCAGGAGTAAAAAAATCAACCAACCAACCAACAAAATTAAAAACTCAACCACTGTTTCTGTGGCTGCAGAGCTTGTTTAGCCCAGCAGTATAATTTAGGACTCTCTGAGTTCACTAAATTTGGTTCAAGTTCTATTTTATTTTTTGAATTATTTTTAATTATTGGTATTGGTCATATAGCATCTTTTTATAGGATCATTTTATATATCAAAATATAAGTCTTCTGACAGGCATTTTTCTCCCCTTATATTTGACACTACATTTTAAAACACTGAACGAGGTTTGGAATAGCTGCAATTGGCAGGTAAAAACTATACCCTCTGAGCTAGGTAAACTTGGTTGCTCTGGAAAACATCTAGAGGATAATCTGTATTCCTATAGGTTTTTCTTATTTCCATGTTCTATGTAATTATCGTTCTTGGCAGACCTCTGCTGTAATTATGTCATCATTTGAGATTTTTTTTACTCTGAGCAGAATGCATTTGGTAAAACTGAAATGTCTCACTAGTCTAAAAATGGCAATGGTCACAGTTATGAACATTTGTAATTTTTATTCCCTGTTTTAGGAAAGGCATTTTGGTCAGAAGTAATTTTGCATAATTTTATATGTATTTCATGAAGATGTCTATACTGGAGCTAGCTATCTTATGCTTCACTAGGGAAGAGAAACAGGCACTTTACATTGTACCCTAAAAGTTTCTTTTTCTCTCCATTGACTAAAAGGTGCCCTAGGATGAGGATCTCAGTTGAAGTTATATTGGCAATGTCTAGTCTGCAAAGGTATTATATATCTGACCAATTGCAGACTACTGCAATGGGATAAAATCTCTGTCATTTTACACTGCCACATCCTACCACAGTATCTCTACCACAATTGAGCCCCCGGTGAAAGTGAGTTGCTTTGATGTGCATATTGTCTGCATTGTCTAGATGTGTGGCCAAGACACAGAAGCACCTCTTGGACTGGTCTGAGATAGTGGATTCCTTGCCAGAGAATTTGACCATAAAACTGTAAACTGCAATTCTCAAAGGAATTGTGGTCCCATCTCTGAATGAACGGTGCTGATAGAAATCAATTTGCATTGGAAGGTCATGCTGTTGTGCTGGTTGTCCTCTGACTTCAGAGCTGATGAAGCCAAAACTTTGTCTGTTGGAGAAGCAAGGGTGCCTTTTGCTACTCTGGGGTTGTTTGTTGACTCCAAATTGGGGGGCTTTTTCTTTGACTGTTTTGTTTGTGGTTGTGGTCTTGGGGTTTTTTTTTATTAATATCACTCTCTTAATTTCTTTCTAGTCCTGATAGACAAAATGTCTATAGAATAAGTGGCCTACACACCAGAACTTTCCATGAACTATTTGGTCGTACCATCTGAGGTGGAGGTGAATGAAGAACCAGCAAATGAAGACATGAATGAATCAGTGGAAGCTGACTTGAAGCACTCACAGGTAGAAGAGGAATGACAGTCTGTGATCTGCTATTCAAGGCACAGAGACGGCAACCAAGGGGTACAATCTAGACAGGAAGAGGAAGGTATGCTAGCTCGATCAGCCAGTACTGAGAGTGATTTCCACAGTCACATGGACATGATGGAAGGGGATGTTATAGCCACAGGAGAGAATGGCTACAATGTTGATATAGTACAGAAGAATGAGGATGAGAGTACATATGAAGTGCAATACAGGCCTGAGTCTGAAGGGTACACAGAACATGCGGAAGCAGAGCACGCTGAGGCTGTTCATAATCAAATGCTGCCTGATCATGCCTGTTTCCACTCCACTGAACATGAGGAAACCACGAATGCAGTATACTCAGGTTATGTCTACGCTCACCAGCCCCTCCGCCAAGGAGAGGATGAGCAGTATGCTGAACCCTATGCTGACTACAGGAAGCAGGAGCATGTGTATGAGGAGATAGGGGATGTGCTGGACCTTGATGTTAGGGAGGGGTTTCAGCTCTAGGAGTGGGAAAGGGAGGAAACTGACAACTATCGCAAGGAAGCTCTTGGTGCCTGCCTTCACTATTATGATGAACGATCTGATGGAGAGTCAGACAGCCCTGAGAAAGAGGCAGAGTTTGCTCCATATCCAAGAATGGACAGCTATGAACAAGAGGAAGATATTGATCAGATTGTGGCAGAGGTGAAACAGAGTATGAGCTCTCAGAGCTTGAGCAAGGCTGCTGAAGACATGCTAGAGGCAGAGCAGTCCTTGGAGCAGGCTAATGCTCTCTCTGGCAGGGGGCACCAAAGCAATGGTCAACTGTCAGCTGGCTCTAGGGCCTCAGCCAACTCAGGAGAGTCAGTACAGCAGAGCAGAAAGGAAAAAAGGGATGCCATATCACTGGCCATCAGAGATATTAAAGAAGCTATTGAAGAAGTGAAGACACGGACTGTTCGTTCTCCTTATACCCCCGATGAACCAAAAGAACCTATCTGGGTGATGAGGCAGGACATTAGTCCAACCAGGAACTGTGATGATCAGAGACCACTAGATGGATATGTAAGTATACAGATCTATAGGCTCACATGTTACAATTAAAGGAACAGGGACAGTGTAATACACTTTACAGTGAAATGGAGAGGGTTATACTCTTCTGTGACTCATTTCTCAGTAAAGTATGTAATGCTGTATCTATTTAAAATTTTTACTCAAAAAGATGCATAAGGCATATACATATGCTGTCAGTGCCCCAAATTTTCTTTTGTGAAACACTTCTGACTTTGAGTTGTACTAGAGATGAATTTGACACAGAAAGCTCCACTGACATTTTTTCTGAAACAAGTGCTACCACATTTCTTTTTTCCTAACATCCACTGGATACTTAGAATAACTACCAAATAATTTACCTTACAGTATAGAACCTTGTCTGTTCCTGTTAATTCTGGACTTGTCAGTTTTGTTTTCTGTCAGATAATAATGCTAACCATTTCTATGAAAAACTTGTTAATAATATTTACTATTTCTATAAAGGTAATATCAGAGATGAATATCTGAAAATATTCAAGCTCCTTATCTGCTTGCAGTCTCTAGAGATTTGCTATGAATCCTCATGTATTCTCTTCCATTCTATTCTATTATTGGAAAATACCTATAATGATCATCTACTCCAACTCCCCACACTGGAAAAGGGGGAGAGTGTGAGGACTCCTCCCTCTGAGGAGGAGGGAGCGGCAGAAACACTATGTGATGAACTTACTGTAATCCCATTCTCTGTCCAGGGAAGTAGGTAGAGAAATTTGAATATAGTCACCAAAGATGAGGAAAAGGCTGAGGTACTTAACACCTTCTTTGCCTCCAGTTATCCTCAGGGCAACCAGTCCCCTGAGCTTGTAGACAAGGATCAAGAGCAGAACAGACCCCCTGCAATCCAGGAGGAAACCACTGCTGAGCCACTTAGACACCCACAAGTCTATGGGACCAGATGGGATCCATCCTAGGGTGGTTAGGGAGCTGACGGAAGAGCTTGCTAAGCAGCTCTCCATCATTTATCATCAGTCCTGGCTAACTGAGGAGGTCCCAGATGGCTGGAAGTTGGCCAATGTGATACCCATCGACAAGAAGGGCTGGAAGGAGGATCCAGGGAACTGCAGGCCTGTCAGCCTGACCTCGGTGCCCAGCAAGGTTATGGAACAGATCATCTTGAGCGTGATCACCAGGCACCTACAGGATGGCTGGGGGATCAGGCCCAGCCAGCATGGGTTTTGGAAAGGCAGGTCCTGCCTGACCAACCTGATCTCCTTTTATGACCAGGCAACCCATCTAGTGGATGAGGGAAAGGCTGTGGATGTGTCTACCTGGACACCAGTAAATCCTTTGACGCCATCTTCCATAGCATACTCCTGGAAAAGCTGGTAGCCCATGGCTTGGACAGGTACATCCTTTGCTGGGTTAAAAACTGGCTGGATGGCCGGGCCCAGAGAGTGGTGGAAATGGTGCTGCATCCAGTTGGCAGCTGGTCACTAGTGGTGTCCCCCAGGGATCAGTTTTGGGGCCCAATCCTATTCAATATATTTACTGATGATCTGGATGAGGGGATAGAGTCTACCCTTAGTAAATTCACAGACGACACCAATTTGAGTCGGAGTGTTGATCTCCGTGAGGTAGAAAGGCTCTGCAGGGTGATCTGGACAGGCTGGATTGATGGGCCGAGGCCAACAGTATGCAGTTCAATTAGGCCAAGTGCCGGGTCCTGCACTTGGGTCACAACAACCCCTTGCAGCGTTACAGGCTGGGGGCAGAGTGGCTGGAGAGCAGCCAGGCAGAAAGGGACTTGGGGGTGCTGATCGACAGCAGGCTGAACATGAGCCAGCAGTGTGCTCAGGTGGCCAAGAAGGCCAATGGCATCCTGGCCTGCATCAGGAACAGTGTGGCCAGCAGGAGCAGGGAAGTGATCCTTCCCCTGTACTCTGCATTGGTGAGGCCACACCTTCAGTATTGTGTTCAGCTCTGGGCCCCTCAGTTCAGGAAGGACATTGAGGTGCTGGAGCGGGTCCAGAGAAGAGCAACGAGGCTGGTGAAGGGACTTGAGTACAAGTCCTATGAGGAGAGGCTGAGGGAGCTGGGGTTGTTTAGTCTGGAGAAGAGAAGGCTTAGAGGCGACCTCATCACTCTCTTCAACTACCTGAAGGGAGGTTATAGCCAGGCGGGGGTTGGTCTCTTCTCCCGGGCAACCAACAATAGGACAAGGGGACATGGGCTCAAGCTCTGCCAGGGGAGGTTTAGGTTAGATGTTAGGAAAAAATTCTTTACAGAGAGGGTTATCAGGCATTGGAACGGCCTACCCAGAGAGGTGGTGGATTCACCATCCCTGGAGGTTTTTAAAAAGAGATTGGACGTGGCCCTTAGTGCCATGATATATTAATTGGAGTTGGATCAGGGGTTGGACTTGATGATCTTGGAGGTCTCTTCCAACCCTACCTATTCTATGATTCTATGATTCTATGATTCTATACAAGATAGGCCTTTTCAAGAAGTGAGGAAAACGAGGAGTGGGGTAGATTTTTTTGTTGTGTGTTTGTGAAGTAAAAGCAGCAGAAATTAGAATTCATAACCTAATATTTGATATAGTACAAGATTTAAGCTGTGGTGGGAATGCAGCCAAGAATTTGCTTCTGGCTTATTGATACTGACATTTCAAAGTAGAAATATAGTCATATTACAGTGTTATAACACCAGCTGGCTTAGAAAAGGGATGTAATAGTTGCTTGTGAAACTAGAAGGATAATATTTTACTGTTTTGCTATTAGTGACAAACTGTACTGATCTGGCAAAGCAAGGACCAAGATTCCTATGTTGAAGGAGACTTTGCAGAATTTCAGGGCTACTGGGCTAAAAAAAACCAACAGTGTGCATAGCTGAATACTAAGGCTTCCTCCTAGGGTTCACCTTGTGACATCTGCACTGCCACATCTCCTAAAGATCTGTTTTTGAAATACTTGCAGGGTCATAGCTTTACACTCTTTTACATGCTGTATTTTTGTATCATATTCGCACTACAGTATTTACTACTCTTGACTTTAGATACCTAGTTATAGCTCCTAGTTATAACTCTTTAATATTAGCAGCATTCCATAGGAGTCTCCTATTAGTATGATAGCATTTCTTATAGCAGTTTACCAAGGTATTTCCTGGTGGATCACATAAAGATAGAAAATTCATGATAGTGGTTTTCTGTGCTGTTTGCTTTATTTTTCTAATATGACTTTTGCAAGTATACAATATCTGATGGGGGGTTTATAGTTAGAACAGAGAAGAACATTCTTTATGATAGTGAATGAGTGGGGGAAATAGTCTGAAAGATGGTTTCTCCGCTGAGTTAGTTAAGGTTTTGATAGTGGGGTGGTCTCTGTGGGAAGACGTATAGGACTGCCCTGTGCCAAACACAGTCAGTTCCAGCCATCTTGTTGATGGACTCACAGCAGACTGAATCTGGGCCAGTCAGTGAAGTTGGTGGCATCTCTGTGAAAACATTTAAGAAAGGACAAAAATGCCAGATACAGAGCAGAGTAGTGAGGGAAAGAAAGAGAAGACATGAGAAACAGTAGCATGAACACCAAGGTCAGAGAAGATGGAGCAGGAGCAAGTTCTCCAGGCTCCAGAGCAGATATTCCCCTGCATACTGTGGAAGAGACCATACCAGAGCAGATATCCACACTGGGGCCTGTGGAGGACCCCCACACTGGAGCAGGTGGATATTTCCTGAAGGAATTGAGGCCTGTGGAAAACCCATGCTAGAGCAGATTTCTCCTGATAGGAACTGCAGCTTGTGGAGACGACCTATGTTGGAGCAGGGGAAAAGTATGAGGAGGAAGGAGCAGCAGAGAGGAACTGTTAAGGACTGAATGACCTATATGCCCCATTTCCCATCCCTTCTCTGTTGCTTGGGGTTTGGGGAAATAGAGGAGTAAAGTTGAGTTGAATCAAGGAGTGAAGTTCAACCTGGGAAAAAGAGATTGTTTTAATTTGTCTTTGTTTCTCACTATCCAAATCTATTTTAATTGGCAAAAAGTAAAGGAATTTTCCTTAAGCCAAGTCTGTTTTGCCTGTGACAGTAATTGGTAAGTGGTATTCCTGTCTTTATCCATGAGCTTTTCTACCTTCTCCCCCTGTTGAGGAGGGGGAGTGAGAGAGCATTTGGGTGAGTGTGTGGCAACTGGCAAGGTCAAAACACCACAATTGTCTACCACTGAGGGTAGCTATGTGGTTAATTGAATAGATTATTGATGAAGAAAAAGTTTTCTGTGAAAATTTAGCTGCTTAGATAAGTCTCAACATCCCAATAGACTGTGTGTGATCATTGCAATGAAAACTAAGGGCTATAGCACTTCAGAAAGTGTTTGTCATGTTTTGGTGTTTTCCTCATTTCTTATTTCCACTGCCAAACCAGAGATATTTCTACATTGGCCACTCAAATTATGTAATTTTATTTTCTTACCATGTCTAGTCTCTATCTCCTGATTGCTCTTCACCCTGGGGTGCTGAACCAAGTAGGCAACATCATCAGGATGTCTGCAGTACAGCAGAGACCTCCACTAATAAAGAGGTAGTGCAATTTTTTTTAAAAGACACCATCTTGTCTGTATTGCTTATGCCTTTCTATTTAATTTATGTCTTTGTACATGTGTAATCTCCTCTCTTGTACCAAAACAGCAACAACAAAAAAAACCTGGTTTGACATTTTTCCTTTGTGCTTGCCTCCCTGTCTGACTGAATGCATAACATGCTATATCTAAGACCATTTGTGATTGCATTGCTTACTGTGTTTGACCACAACACTTATTTAACAGGCTAGAGGGTATTGATTTACTGAGGAATAGCTGCCAATGTCACCTCTGTATTCAGGGCAAGAAGAGATAGCCCTCTTCCTTGTCACTGCAGAATATCTTGCTGTAAAAAAATAACCTTTCTCAGTCAGGTGAATAGGCCCTTCCAATGTAGTAATTTAATGCTACCTACTATCTTATTGATGGACAAATAGACCCACAGAAACAAGTAAGTGATTTCTCAATAGTCTGCCAGTGATTCATAGGCAGAACTGTAAATAGAATCTAGTAGTCCTGACTGGGCTCCTTGAAAGCAAGCTATACACTATTTTTTTTTTCAAGGCCTGTAGCTGGCTGGTTTCTACACTGCAGTAGTTCCACTGAGATGAGGTGCAAAATGCTTCTTATCTCACTGATATGAGATGAGAAATTTTTTTTCAAACTTCAATGTTAGATTTGTTAACAGAGATATGTAAGCAAGTAGACGCAGTTGTTGACAGATAACTTGTGCTATCAGCTAACAGCATGTTATATTCTACAAATGAATAAACCAATGTACTGTAACCAGAAATATTGGTTGAAATTTAAACAAGACTTAGTCCAGGGTTTTTTTTATCTTCTAGGGGGAAAAATAACTTATAACCTGTGTATATACATTAATTTAAAACTATGCTTGCATTTAGAAGGTGATGGAAGCTTTCAGAAGACTTAGTTTTGCCCTTAATTTATCCTTCAGCAATATTGGATTGTGTCATTATGATTTCATCTACAATTTTCTTTAGCTTGCTAAAGCCTCTGACTTTATTCAGTTTACAGATGTAGTTGCTTGGTGATAACTCTAAAGGTTGAGAGTTGTTAGATATCATTAATATTATTCAAAGGAAAAAATGAGCAAGATGTTACCCATTTTAGTTTTCAATATGTGATCATATACACTGTTAAAAGTAATAAACTTTCAGAGTAATTTCAGTGAGATGTGTTGTGGGGTGCTGGATTTTTTTCCATGCGTATAAGCAACATAAGGATGAAGCAGTCTTCAGCATCCTCACGAGGGGAAGCAGAGGGGCAGGCACTGATCTCTTCACTCTCATGACCAGTGATAGGACTTGAGGAAACAGCATGAAGGTGAGTCAGGGGAGGTTTAAGTTGGATATCAGAAAAAGGTTTTCACCCAGAGGGTGGT
This sequence comes from Neopelma chrysocephalum, assembly GCF_003984885.1. Taxonomy (NCBI): domain Eukaryota; kingdom Metazoa; phylum Chordata; class Aves; order Passeriformes; family Pipridae; genus Neopelma; species Neopelma chrysocephalum. Next base: position 118,871 of record NW_020924960.1, read on the forward strand.
TGAGCACTGGAACAGGCTCCCCAGGGCAGTGGTCACAGCACCAAACCTGACAGAGTTCACGAAGCGTTTGGACAATACTCTCAGGCACATGGTGGGATTCTTGGGGGCTCCTGCGTAGGGCCAGGAATTGGACTTGATGTTCCTGACGGGTCCCTTCCAACTCAGCATATTCTATGATTCTATGAACAATGCATGGTTTAGTACCTCCCTTACAAAAGAAATAATGACAAAGCTTCATCATTTTTGGGAAACACTTTTATTTCTTAATAAAGCCTTTATTAAAATGCAAATTTTACAGTGTTTAGTGGGTGGACAAAACTAGTAATTCAACATTAATTACCTATTTCTTTATTACTCATGGATATACAATCAAAAATTGATTCCGCTTTTTCAATATCGTAATCAGATACCTTGTTATTATTTTAGTTTTATCACTGTTTCTTCACATAGATAATGAATGAAAAAAATTGTCTATGGAGAGCCTTTGTAATAAAAGCATTGATTAGATGTTAGTTTACACAGCTTTATCCTGAAATGAAGTTTTATTGGCTAGTCAGATTACTGAATATCTGTCAAAACTGCAATTATATACACAAAAATCAGTTGGGCTTTGGGTATTTTTAAAAGAATTATATAGAATCATCTACTCAGCGCAGATGGTCAAACGCTTCTGACAGATAAAACCTCCATTCTGAATCGTTGGTTTGAACACTTTCAGACTCTTTTCAGTACTAGCCATGTAGTTCAAGACTCAGCAATTCAGTCCATCACACAGCAACCGGTGAAGAATGAATTAGATATTGCCCCCACTTTGGGAGAAACCATTAAGGCCATACAGCAGGTGAAAATCGGCAAGGCAGCTGGGGTTGATGGAATTCCACCTGAAGTCTGGAAACATGGGGGCCAAGCACTCCATGCTAAATTTCATGAGCTTGTGGTGCGCTGTTGGGAACTAGGCGAACTACCTTCAGACCTTCGTGATGCGGTCATCGTCACCTTATACAAGAAGAAAGGAATTAAATCAGACTGTTCAAATTACCATGGTACTACTCTGCTCTCCATTGCTGGCAAAATCCTGGCAAGAATACTTTTGAACAGACTAATACCCACTATAGCTGAAGGAATTCTACCTGAAAGCCAATGTGGTTTCAGAGCCAACAGGAGTACCACAGACATGGTATTTGTTCTCAGACAACTGCAAGAGAAGTGTAGGGAACAGAACAAAGGTCTCTATGTAACCTTTGTTGACCTCACCAAGGCTTTCGATACTGTGAGCAGAAAAGGTCTGTGGCAGATTTTGGAACGTTTAGGATGTCCCCCCAAGTTCCTTAAAATGATCATCTCACTCCATGAGGATCAGCGCAGCCAAGTCAGATATACTGACGCACTTTCTGAGCCTTTTCTAATAACCAACGGTGTGAAACAAGGCTGCGTTCTTGCACCAACCTTATTCACAATCTTTTTCAGCATGATGCTCCAAAGGGCCACGGCAGACCTCGATGATCAGGATGGTATCTACATTTGATATCATACTGATGGAAGCCTATTCAACCTAAGGTGACTGAAGGCCCATACTAAGACCTTAAACCATCTTGTCCGGGAGCTGCTTTATGCTGATGACGCCGCCTGCGTCACCCACACAGAAGTAGCTCTGCAGTGTTTAACATCCTGCTTTGCAGACGCTGATGAGCTTTTTGGGCTGGAAGTCAGCTTAAAGAAGACAGAAGTTTTCTATCAACCTGCACCTCAGGAAGTCTTCCATCATCCCCATGTCACCATTGGCCAATCAGAGCTCAAATCAGTCCAGCAGTTTAATTACCTAGGTAGCCTCATCTCCTCGGATGGTAAGATTGACGGAGAGATAGACAACAGGTTAGCGAAGGCATATAGTGCTTTCGGAAAACTCCATAAAAGAGTTTGGTGAAATAAACACTTGAAGAAAAGTACAAAGATCAGTGTTTACAGAGCCATTGTTCTGTCTACTCTTCTATATGGATCTGAATCATGGGTCATCTACCGCCACCACCTGCGACTCTTAGAACGCTTCCATCAACGCTGTCTCCGTGCAGTCCTGAGCATCCACTGGTCAGATTATGTGACTAATATGTCTGTTCTAGAACAAGCAGCAGTTACAAGTATTGAGGCCATGTTGCTGAGAACACAGCTGCGTTGGGCAGGACACGTCTCAAGGATGAAGGACTACCACCTCCCTAAGATCATGCTTTATGGTGAACTTACCACCAGCTGCTGCAAGAGAGGAGCCCTGAAGAGAAGATACAAGGACTCCCTGAAACAACATCTCAGCCTTGGCCATATTGATCAACATAACTGGTCTACTCTGGCCTCCAATCGGGAGGTCTAGAAACACACTATCTATAACGCTGCTGATGTTTTTGAGAAAGCACGCAAGATCACTCTTGAGGAGAAAAGACAACACAGAAGGAATTGTGTCTTGCCGAATATACCACCTAAGGAGTCCTTCTGCTGTGCCTTTTGCAATCGGATATGTCTATCTCGTATTGGCCTTTTTAGCCACCAGCGCGCTTGTAGCAAATGTGGGTATAGCACTTCCCAGATCTTCGTTTGCGAAGCCTAGCCATGATATAGAATCATAAAGGTTTGGAAAGACCTCCAAGATCATCCAGTCCAACATTTGACTGAACACCACCATGTCAACTAGACCATGGCACTAAGTGCCACGTCCAGTCTTTTCTTAAACACCTCCAGGGATTGTGAATCCACCATCTCTGTGGGCAGTCCACTCCAATGTCTAATCACCCTTTCTGTGAAGAAATTCTTCCTAATGTCCAACCTGAACCTCCTCTGGCACAGCCTGAGGCCGTTTCCTCCTGTCCTGTTGCTAGTCTCCTGGGAGAAGAGGCCAACCCCCACCGTGCTACAACCTTCTTTCAGGTAGTTGTAGACAGAGATAAGGTTTCCATTGTGCCTCCTTTTCTCTGGGCTAAACACCCACAGCTCCCTCAGCCGCTTTTCATATGACTTACTCTCTAGACTCTTCACCAACTTCGTTGCCCTTTCTGGACTCAGTCCATCACCTCGATGTCTTTCCTAAAGTGAGGGGCCCGAAACTGGACACAGTACTTGAGGTGCAGCCTCACCAGTGCCAAGTAGAGAGGGACAATGACTTCCCTGGTCTTTATTGTACTACATACCATTGGCCTCAGCCCATTGATCCAGCCTGTCCAGATCCCTCTGTAGAACCTTCCTACCCTCCAGCAGATCAACACTCCCACCAAAATTGGTGTAGTCTGAAAACTTACTGTATCCCTTCATCCAGATAATCAATAAAGATATTAAACAGGACTGGTCCCAAAACTGATCCCTGGGGAATCCCACTAGTGACCAGCTGCCAACTGGATGCAGCACCATCAGTCCAAGCCATGGGCTGCCAGCTTTTCCAGGAGTATGCTATGGAAGATGGCGTCAAAGGATTTACTGGTGTCCAGGTAGACACATCCACAGCCTTTCCCTCATCCACTAGATGGGTTGCCTGGTCATAAAAGGAGATCAGGTTGGTCAGGCAGGACCTGCCTTTCCTAAACCCATGCTGGCTGGGCCTGATCCCCTAGCCATCCTGTGTGTGCCATGCGATGGCTCTCAGGATAATCTGTTCCCTAACTCTCACAGGCTCCAAGGTCAGGCTGACAGGCCTGCAGTTCCCTGGATCCTCTTTCTGGCCCTTATTGATGGGCATCACATTGGCCAACCTCCAGTCATCTGGGACCTCCTCAGTTAGCCAGGACTGGTGACAAATGATGGAGAGTGGCTGGACGAGCTCTTCCGCCAGCTCCCTCATCACCCTAGGGTGGATCCCTGTCTCAGTTTAATGAGACTGAAATGTTTTGCTAAGGAGGATGAGTTATGAGGAAGACCAAGCTCCTCCCTCTAAGCAATTGTAAATCCAAAATTAAGATGCTCCAATTGAGGAAGTATAGAGAAAGAAAAAAAATAACAGCCCTTTATTCAAGGATATATGTGTATTGGCAGAACAACAAAAGAACACAAAAACAACTAAACAATAATCCTGTACCTAAAAGTCCCCTTCAAAAAGGAAACAGTTCAGTACTTTCCACCTTTTGTCGCAATTCTAACCACGATCAGGAGAGGGCACTATTGGATCTCTGGAGGAGCAGAGCCTGCAGTTGCTCTGTGTTGGACAGCAGGGGACACTGTTGGGCTCTGGTAATTGCCACGTGAGGGCCCCGGTGCACTGGAGAAGCCGAAAATGGAGATTCCCCCCCCACACTGAGAAGGGGAAGGGGAAAAGGGGAAAAAGGGGTTCTTCCTGCGAACTCACGCTGTCAGCGGCTGACTCCAGCCGGGACTCCCCCAGAGGTTCCTTTGCAGAAGGACCAAGCCTCTCCGATGAAATCTGAACAAGTCCGGGCTGGGGGCAGAACAGGGCGCAGGAGAACGGAGGTGAACTGGCCGAAAACAAAGCAAACTCGGAGTCTTTCCACACACACACCCTCCCTGAGTCAGGGCAAAAGTGAAGTGCCTGCCCTTTTTCCGAGGAGAAGAAGAAAAAAACTCATCACCTCCCCCCCATAGTCTTCTGAGAGCCATCAACCTGGAATGTGGATCTGCTAGCTAGTTCCTTTGTGTGTGTCAATCACCCTAGGCAAGCACCCTCCCCCTCCCTCATTCAACATCTTTCTTTTAAAGCAGGGGAAAGAAAAAAAAATTCCCCCTTTTTATTTTTTAGAACAAGTAAACCTATGACAATTCCATATGGCCCCATAGACTTGTGAGTGTCTAAGTGGTTCAGTAGGTCACTAACTGCTTCCTCCTGCATTGCAGGGGGTCTGTTCTGCTCCCCATCCCTGTCTACCAGCTAAGCGGGCTGGTTGCCCTGAGGATAACCAGTCTTTCTGTTAAAGGCTGAGGCAAAGAAGGCATTAAGTACCTCAGTCTTTTCCTCATCCTTGGTGACAATGTTTTCCCCTGCATCCAATAAAGGACGGAGATTTTCCTTGGCCCTCATTTTGTTGTTGATATATTTATAAAGACACTTTTTATTATCTTTCACAGCAGTTGGTAGATTAAGTTCTAGCTGAGCTTTCGCCTTTCAAATTTTCTTTCTGCATGACCTAACGACATCCTTGTACCCTTCCTGAGTTGCCTGCCTCTTCTTCCAAAGGTCATAAATGCTCTTTTTTTCCCTGAGTTCCAGCGAAAGCTCCCTGTTCAGCCAGGCAGGTCTTTCAGTACATAGGGATGGGCTGCTCCAGCACCTTTAAGATTTCCTTCCTAAAGTATGTCCAGCCTTCCTGGACCCCTTTGTTTTTAAGGACTCCTTCCCAGGAGACTGTCTGAACCCATGTCCTAAACAGGCCAAAATCCACCCTCCACAAGTCCAAGGTAGCAGTTTTGCTGACCTCTTTCCTTACTTCACTGAGAATTGAAAACTCTATCATTTCCTGGTTGCTGAGCCCAAGATGCCTCTGACCACCACATCTCCCACCAGCCCTTCTCTGTTCATAAACAGCAGGTCTAGCAGGGCATCATCCCTGGTAAGCTCAGTCACCAGCTGTGTCAGGAAGTTCTCTTCCACCCACTTCAGGAACCTCCTAGACTGTCTCCTCTCCGCTGTATTGAATTTCCAGCAGACATCTGGCAGGTTAAAGCCTCCCACAAGAACAAGGGCTGGCGATCGTGAAATGTCTGCTAGCCACTTATAGAATAATTCATCTGCCTCTTCATCCTGGTTGAGTGGTCTATAACAGACTCCCACCTGGATATCTGCCCTGTTGGCCTTCCCCCTGATTCTCACCCATAGGCACTCAACCTTATCATCACTATCCTTGAGCTCTATACAGTCAAAACACTCCCTAACATACAGAGCCACCCCACCGCCTCTCCCTCCTAACCTGTCTCTTCTGAAAAGAGCATGTAGCCATCCATTGCAGCACTCCAGTCATGTGAGTCATCCCACCATGCTTCCATCATGGCAACTATGTCGTAGCTTTCCTGCTGCAAAATGGCCTTCAGTTCCTTCTGTTTGTTGCCCATACTTGCGTGCATTGGTGTAGATGCACTTCAGTTGGGCTATAGATTTCACTCCCACCACTGGCCTGCCACCCCCAGGCTCATCTCTAGTGAGCCTGGTCTTATCCCCTTCCCGCTTCAAACCTAGTTTAAATCCCTCTCAGTCAGCCCTACCAACTCACAGTCTAGAATCCTTTTCCCCCTTTTAGACAGGTGAATCCCATCTGTCTCCATCAGACCTGGTGCCGTATCAACTGCCCCATGATCAAAAAAGCCAAAATTCCACCGATGGCACCAGTCTTTAAGCCACTTGTTGATCAAGTGGGTTCTCTTGTTCCTTTCAGCATTTATCCCTGCTACTGAAGGGATTGAAGAAAACACCACCTGTGCTCCTGTCCCTTCCACCAGTTGTCCCAGTGCCCTGACGTCCTTTTTTCCTGCCCTAGGATTTCTCTCATCAACCTCATCACTGCTGACCTGGACAACCAGAAGTGGGTAATAATCAGAGGGCCGACTCAGTTCAGGGAGTCTTCTTGTAATATCTCTTACCTGAGCCCCAGGGAGGCAGCAGACTTCCCTGTGAGATGGGTCCAGTTGGCATATGGGGCCCTCACTTCCCCTCAGAAGGGAGTGCCCTGCAACAGTTACCCTTCTTTCTTTCTTAACACCTGTAGTTGTAATGCGTGGGGTTGACTGACTTGCTCTGGGTAAGCCCCCAGATAGACCATCTCCACTATCATTTCCCTGACTCTCAAGTTCCAGAGCCTCATACATATTCCGTAAGGGAACCTGGGAAGGCGAGGGAAGCTGGGAGGGGATTCTCCTACCTTCCCTGGCATGGACCTGTTTCCATTCCTGCCCATCTTTTAGGTCTTCTCCTTCTGCCTGATGGCAACAGGGTCAGGGCTCCTCTGACTCTTGCTGAGCTTCCATCTGCTGCGTTTCTCTCAGGGATGGAAGGGTGTGACTCCACCAGTCTATTTCTCTCTCATACTCCCTAATAGTCCTCAGCCTCTCCACTTCCTCTTAAAGCTCTGTCACCAGGCTGAGCGATCATCCACCTGGTCACACCACATGCAGGTGTTGTCTCTGCTGCCCTCTGGTACTAATGCCAGGCTCAGACACTCCCTGCAGCCGGACACCTGGACAGCTGCGTGCTTCTGAGGGAGCTCCGTCTGGGTTCCCATGCTCCTTCTAGTGAGGACTTTGAACCGTGTGGAAACCATCATTGAGTCTTTTCTACTTGGGCAGGTGAAAACCATCAGGTGAGCTCACCTCAGGAACCAGGAGGGTGGCTGTGCCCTCCTACACACCATGCCTATCCGAACTCCTGCACAAACTGCCACACCACGTCCTTCTGATCTTTCTGATGCACCACATCCTCTTTGCCCTCCTATGTATGTTTTGGAAAGGGTACTTATATGGATAAGCTGCCTTTGATTTTTCGAAGTGTACAGTTGTTTTGTTCTCTAGACCTGTCAGAATCCAGCTAATTCTAGCATCATGGTAGCAGCAATTGCATGCAATTATTGAAGTGGATATAAGTGGCACAGTAAAAATAAACTCATCACAACAGATTGCATAGCCAAAGAACAGCCAATCCTGATTTGAAAGCAAATGCTTGTGTCCTCTCAGCACTCGATTTCCCTTAAGCATTTTGACAGCAGGTGGTCATTACTTAGTCACAAATTTCTCTCTGCTGATATTTTCTCTGAGAAAAATCATAGAATCATAGAATCATTTAGGTTGGAAAAAACCTTTAAGATCATTGAGTCCAACCATAAACTTAACACTGCCACAAGAGCTTTCCTGGTTTTTTTGGACAAGTCAGCAACTCTCATGAGGAAAGACCAAGTATTTTAAGGTTCTCTAGGCTCTGTTTTCTGTTTCATGCACCTTTTGCTTTTCTGCCACCAATTATTTTACAGTGAGGACAGTGTAGTAGGATGAAAAATATTACTTATTCCTTGTGTCTTTGTAACAATAAATGGAAAAGACTCACTGGCTTATTCATTTACCTATCACATAAGTGTGCACTTCTGAAGTGATTGATTTGTCACAAGAGTACAGAACCCATTAAACTGCCTATCATAAAGGAAAACAACTTGGTATATATGTGAATATATAAATGCAACTGAATCTCTTCTGAGACATGGATCTTGTTTATATATATATATATACATATATAAGTTGCTCCAAATTTAATACATTGTAGAATGAGGTTCAGGTTTGTCAAGATCTTGCTATGCTTGGCTTATCCAAAACTTTTATTTCAAAAAGGTCTAATAGAAGCATATGCTTTAGTATACATATTACAATTTTTTTAATACAAAATTGTGTTTAGTAAGTTCTTCCATATCTATATATTGTTGAATATAACAAAATGGTGAGTCATCCTCCCTGAAGTTATCATTTCTATATGGCTATATTGTTACCACGGAGTCTTTCATAGAAAATTACAATTGGAAATGAGGTATTATTTTAGTCTGTGTGTTTACAAATGTAGGAGGGACGTTTTGGCTTTTTTTTCTATTAGTCCACTTTTCATGAAAGTGAGATTTTACTTGATTAAACAAACAAGGAATAAATGCCTTGCTTGCAGTTTTCGTTGTCTAAATCATGCATGTTTATATGTGCTTTTGTGCTTGTTAAAGCATAAACATAACCAGTGTAGGACTGTTATTAAATATATTCACTCCAGCAGATATAGGTGGCTATATAGCCTGTCAAGAACAATCCTAATAACTAATTAAATTTGGTTCATAATTAACAGAGCAAGTCAATGCTTTTTGTCATGATTAATAATAGTATTGGTACATTTAAAATATCTCCATATGTATTTATTTGGAAAATGCCTGTGAGAGATTATGTATTTTCCTGTATTTCTGTTTGTTAAAGAGTAATAGTATTTTTTATGGAGGAGTTTTTAATGTATAATTAAGCATACTTTGTTATGTTTGAAATCCTATTTGTCTTGATTACAGTCCAGAAAAAGATTGGCTTCGTTCCCAACATACATTGAAGGTAAGATATATTTAATAACTTCATCTTTTTTCATTATATGAAGAACTCAAATGTTTTTATGTATAGAACTTTACTTTTATGTGCAAAACAGAAAACTTGCTAGGGTTGGATGAACTGATTTAGATTAAACTGCATCCAACCTGGAACTTGAATAAAACCCTAGTAGGCTGTTTTGGAAGTTGAGTAAAATCTCTCTCTTATTTTGTAACATTTTATTGATGGCTCCTGACACCTTTCTACTGGTTCTATCGATATCATTTAAATCACTGATTAAAAAAACCACCATGGAATTAATAATGTATGTGAATGTGTGTGTAGAGAGTAATTTGCTGTCTGATAAGGAATAGAGGTTAGACAAAACAATAAAAACCTCCACAAAACTGAGATTTAATTGGCAGGCAAGTAGGAGGAAACTTGCACTGATTTTCAGGTACTTATCCTCTGATTAAATAACCCTTATGCTTTATAGAATGACAAAAAAACATAAAAGCTGAAGTCATATATAATTTGGAATTCCTTAATTGCTTTACAGTGTACTGTCTTTAAACTGTAAATTTTAGCATTGGTTTTAGTCTTTAAAAGTATATGTTGTGTATTTTAGAACCTGTGACCAGATGAACTGGGGTAAATTATATAGGTTGCTTTGAAACTAGCTGAGGGACCATCTTAAAGTGTGTCCCTGCCCCCCAGCAAATAAAAAATCTCAGCATTCTCTGAGATATCGGTCCAGTGGGCAGTTGCTTAAAACATTGAACATACTATTTTTATGCAGGTAATTGATAATCTGAGAAAATCTTTCACCTGTTCTACATTTCTATTCAAAACATAATTTCATACTCTAACACAGAGGGGGGATTGTGAAGAACAATACTGTTGTTCTGCGTGTTCACATCTCATAAGAAAAACCAAGTTCCTCTTTCCTTTGGAATATGCTTCCTGTCTTTTCTGTACCTCTTTCACGCTATGTTAAGATTTTGTGTTTTGATCAAGAACTATGCTATAGTTTGGTAATGGAAGGGGTGATAATGCCTTTATGCATACTGTATAGTTTCAAGGCTTGAGCAATAATATGCCAATATATAGCACTTCTAGATGCTATGTGGTTAATTGGATGTGGTTGGTAAGATGCTGATGCTGTCAGGCCTGGAACAAGCACCAACATAGTGATATCAGGATGCTTGCTCTGTCCCATCTGAGTGCTCCCCTCATAGTCAGGGAAAGCACCCCAACCCCCCCAGTTGTCCTGATCAAAGAAGCAGGTTTGACGTGTGATATGGTCAGAACAATGGGTTTTGTTCTTTGTCTGGATTTAGACTGCAGTGACTGATCAAGCACAGGGTTGCTCAATGGGGGCCCACAAACACTACAGAAGACATGATTTACATACTAATAATAGAATAGTTTGGATTGGAAAGGACCTTTAAAGGTCATCTAGTCCAACCTCCTTGCAATGAGCAGGGACATTTTCAACTAGATCGGGTTTTTCAGAGCCTTATCCAACCTGACCTTGAATGCTTCCAGGGATGGGACATCCACCACCTCTCTGGGCAACCTCTTCCAGTGTTTCACCACCCTCATTGTACAAAAATTCTTCCTTGTATCTAATCTAAATCTACCCTCTTTTAGTTTAAAACCATTATCCCTTGTCCTATCGCAACACACCTGCTAAAAACTTTGTCCCCATCTTTTTTATAGGCCCCCTTTAATTACTGAAAGAGTGAAATAAGGTCTTCCTGGAGCTTTCTCTTCTTCAGGTTGAACAACCCCAGTTGTCTCAGCCTTTCCTCAAAGGAAAGGTGTTTTATGCCTCTAATCATCTTTGTGGCCCTCCTCTGGACCCAGTCCAACAGGTCCATGTTTATTCTATTATCCTTTTTCCTGCTGCTTGGCCCTCCTTTTTGTCACCCTTATATCTCCCTTTCTAATATCCATGCCTGGACTTGGGGCCCCTCACTGACACCTTGAGTGTTTCCAGATGTGGGTGTCCTACTTGCTAGCTGGTCCAGCTTGATGTTTGCTAGAAAATTACACACACACAGCCAGAGTATTAAAAGTCAATAGGGAAATATAAAAACATCTGATTCTTCCAGTTGCTGGCACCTAGACCTATGGGCTCCATGACTTGTGGCCCCTTCTCCAGTTGCTGGCACTCAGACCTTGCAGTGCTCACATAGGTTAGAGGGTGAGAGAACATAGAAAAATTAATTAAGAAAAAGGATTTCATAAGAAGACAGGACAGACTGCAGTGATCAGGTACAAGGCTCAGTCAAACAAGTATACTGACTGGCAGCCTGCTTACATGCAACCAGCCTCTTCTATTCCCCTTTTCTCCATTTTCCCATGCTTTTACTTCCCCCTCCCCCCCACCCCCTCATCTACCTTGATCCCTCCCATTCTCCACCCTGGTCTCCTCACAAATAAACAACCCACCTCTAATTGCTTCTTCCCCACTGTTCCATTTTGCTACATCTTGTGGTGGTTTGAGACCCTCAAAAAATCCAATTTCCAAGCCCCCCCCCCAATTTGCTTCAGTGTGAGAGGGTTTTCCGGACGTAACACAACTCAGTATGGGGGGAAGGGAATTATATTACAATTTATTACTTACACAAATAAATACTATAATACATTATATACACAATTCTAACTCTCTCTCCTATGGTAAAGCAATATATTTACATTAGATCAAATCCCTCCTTTCCCTCCAATAAAAGTTCAGAAGGAAAGAAGAGAATCACTTTCAAGGCAGCACAGTCTTTTCCAAGCAGCAGGTTCACTCCATCGTAGTTAGAAAATATCTCTCTCTCTCTCTTTATTACCACACAGGGGTTTCCTCTCACCCCTTGGCCCTTCGGCTCCAGCCGAAGGTCTCACTCCCATGGAATGCGATAGCAGGGACAGGCTCGCCTCACCACGTCATATCACGAAGTGCAGGGCATCTTCGTGACAGTATCTTCCTCCGGGATTCAAGTTCCTTCTGAGTCAAAATGTTTAGGGCTTTCAATTCAGTTTTTGCCCCAAGCATTCTAACAGAGCTCCTTTGCTCTGTCTCAGCTGCCAACGTGGCAGCAGGGGGGGACAAGGCCACTTCCCCCACATTCCGTCCTGGTCCAGCTCTCAGGACGACTCTGAATTCTCAGCTCTTCTCTCTCTGCTGCTACACTCAGGACTCCCTTCAAGTGGAAGTCCACCCCCTCCTTCCAAGAGGGGTCTCAAAGGTCTGGGGACATAAAACCAAGTCTCACCCCAAACAGCCTCCGGTGAGCTTGGTCCTCTCTCTCTCCGTCGGACAGCTCTGTGTCTCTCAGCTTGGTTCCGTGCTATCTCTGCTGCTTGTTATCTTTTTTGGCTTTCAGCCACAACTCTGTTCAGTGCTGCTCTGTCGAACACTGTTCTGAGTTCCTGCAACCCCCAGCCGGGCTCCTGGTCCCTCTCCTCATGGCTTCACAACATGGCTACTTCTCTTCCAACTATGTCATCTCCCTTCTTTTCCGGCCTGTTGCAATATGTTGATTTTCACAGGAGCGAAAATGCAGCTCTGATTGGCCCCACACCAAGAACACCACCCCCCTGGAGTTGACCACTTTCCAACTCCAGGGGAAAACTCTTTTTACCCACGACAACTCTGTACCCAAATTTGGCATTTCTGATACCAGTCCCTAGACACTCTCAGTCTTTTATGCCACAGTTACCCAGGCACAGCTTGCCTTGCAAGGTTCCACTCCCCCAAAGGCCTACAATGCTCCTTGTCAGGTGTCTGTGAAGCCTCACGTAGCTCCCCCTTAACCACCAGTGCAATCCAACCATCCCTCATGTTGCTGCCTGCAACTTTTGGCAGCTTCTCACACTGTTACCTGTAACATCTGGCAATTTCTCGTGTCATGGCCAGTAGCATTCCACATCCTGTTCAATTACCTGAACCTTGGGCCACAGACTAATCAGTGGCCCAATCATTTACCTGCAGCCTTAACAATATAAATTCTATTCCTTTGTGTTTCATTCTTGAAAGTGACTAGTGACCATGGTTACTTTCATTTTTTGGGTGTCCATTTACGCAGTATCTGAACAGACTGAGCATGCTCATGGTACCTCTAAATCAGTAGTCATGAACTTTCATCTATAAAGAAGCCATAAATTGGGGAAGGTTTGTGTATGTATTCATATCTGTGTGTATATTATGAGGGTTAATAAGATTTACGTGTAGCTACTAATTTTTTTTATTAACTTAATAATGATATATTCTTTTCAGAGTTAAAGTTCTTGTTAATGTCATCTTTGGTGAATTAGAAGGAAATTGGCATTTTTTGTGTTATGTTCAACTTCAGGATTTAGCACCTATTAAATCTCAGGCTAACTAGAGTAGAAACTCTGTTCTAAAAGGATTGGGTTTTGTTCCCAGCAAAATAGAGAGCAAAACCAGTTTATACTTCTGGATAAAATATAGACAATTTTACCAATTCTCTCTAAATATGATTATCTGTACATTTTCACTGGCCTTAAACATAGATATTTTTTTCTTACTTGTAGCAAAACAAAATGCTTCTTGGATAAACCTTCCTTTTTCTCAGATCATGAGAATTTTAACATATATAGAGAAAAACCCTGTCTTCTGCAGATATAATCTCCAAACACCTGAAAACCTGTACATTATATATATTTCTCTGTACTGACTTGTGAGGTGATTTTTACTTTGGCTTTTAACTTTACACAGAAGCTGATGAGAGCTGAAGTCATTAAGCACCTTGCAAGACTAAGATAGTAACTTTTTCCAAAGGCAAGAGCCCTTGCTCTGTATATTTGCCATAAAAATATTTTTGTTTAACACCTTCCCCCTCCCCATACAATACCCTTGTTATCAATGAGTGTGATTTTGATAACACTGATCTCCTATATTATGGAGGGGTGTGTGTGAGGTGTGTATCATAATCGTAAAGCACTCTTGTGGAGATTCCACTAGCTGTTCAAAGTGCTGAGAGAACAATTGAAGTATTCTTGTTTCTATGCAAGAACAAAACTAAAGAGCTTATTTTGCTCTAGAGTGAATCCTGCCATATAGGAGAATGATCTATTGTGAGAAATTGAATTAGAAATTAATTTCTGATGGAGAAATGTTGAGAAGACATGCTCAGGGTTTTGTATGCCTTGATTAAAAATACTGAATGTCATGCCATCATGCTAAAATGCATTTACAGCTCTTAGGTACAGCTGTAAGTAGTCAGAATATTTTTTTTTACCATGGTTTAATGTGATTTCCCCCCCCGTATTTGTAGTTCCTGGATCTTGTGATCCTGAAGACTTGATTGATGGAATAATTTTTGCTGCCAATTACCTCGGCTCCACTCAAGTCCTTTCTGACAAAACTCCCTCCAAGAATGTGAGGATGATGCAGGCACAGGAGGTTGTCAGCAGAATCAAGGTGAGGATGACTCTTCCTGTTTCTCAAGTTGGTGTTTTAAAGCTGCAGATGTGAACTTCTTGTACACTTAAGTCTTATCATGTTGGGTTATCTGTGGTTTCAGAAACATTAAGTAAACTAATCTTTCTTTTTGCAAGATAAACTGCTTATTTAATGCTGCTTTTGGAACAAGGGTGAAAGGAAAAAGTTCCAGATAATTCTAATTTGTACAGTACAACTTCTGCTCTATTCTGTTAGCCAAAAATCTATAATTGTCAGGGCAGGCCCAAAACAAGAGACAAAGACATATGATTCAAAGGCTCTAGACAAGTAATAGCTCAAAGAGGCTGAGCTCTGCCTGATAGTCAGTTTTATTAGCTCTCCTGATAACAAACCAAGGGCAGATGTAGACATACTATTTACAAAACATCCTCTCATTTGAACAGATACAAGCATAAACCTGACCCCCCCACCCCCATCCTCCCCCTCACCAAGGGCATGCCCCCACACCCTCCAGTGGACCTGACTTAGCAGGATAATGGACACAAAAAGCCTGAACTTTAGCTAGGGTATGCACCTCTGATGCAGGCTCCTGGGAATGGTTCTCCAGGCCATACCCTGCCCAATCAATCAAATACTGCAGGGTATCCAAGATATCCCAGATGTGATATTCTCTCTGGCCCTGGACCATAAATGGAGACAGAGGTCATGGTTACTGCTAGAAGGGATCTGGGTGAATGGATTTTAACAGGGAAATGTGAACAACAGGTTGAATCTTGAAAGCACATGGAAGCTGCAGACAAAATGCAACCCAACTAACCTGGGCCACAATTTTATATAGGCCAAGATAACGGTAGTCTAAATTTAAAAAAAGCTCCCCAAATAAACATGTTCTCCAGACAACCTAGCATAATCCCCAACCGCAAAGTCTGGTGCTGGTCACCAATGTCTATCTGCATAGTCTTTGTAAGCAGCCTTTGCTTTTTCCAGCTGCTCTTGAAGAAGCAAATGTATATGCCATAACTGCTCAAGGGAGACCACTCAAGGGAGTCCTCAGGGATGTAAAAGTCAGTTCTTCACTGGCCAAGGAGGGAGACATAGGTGCTTAGCATAAAATTACCAAGGGAATTTATTCTCTTACTTTACCTATGTGCACAGGGGTGCCCCAGCTTAATGCATGGAGGATCCTGATACAGAGGACAGCGGGGTTTATATATGTTACAATACAGTTGTGTAGACCAATCAAATTACCCATGTTAAGGGGTGGGCTAATCAGTTACTAATGCTCACATAATCAGTATGTACTTGTCCCATTTGTCCCATACAGGACCAGTACATGCTTGTCCTGTGCAGATGGTGAGGATGTATGTATCAGTGGTGTGTTAATTTTCATTGTTCTAAATCAATGTCCCATGCAGGTGTGTGTGTAGGGGGTTATACTGGATTCTGGTCAACTGCAGTTCTGGTCATGGTTATATGCCTGGGGTTTTTTTTGAAAGGTAAAACTTCTATTGCTTTATCGTGGGTATGGGGTGTTCTCAGCCAGTAAGAGCCAATTTAAGTTGGGTCTTCAGGTCACATCAACCCTGAAGTATAAGCTCATAGTCTCAGGTAGTGTTCGTACTTCTAAGGAAGTTGTATTGCGGTAAGCATCTTGCAAAGAAAGGAATTAATGTTCATTGGTTCTAAATTACATAATTGTCTTCATTAATTAGTATTCTATCTTCTATTGGTTATTGATTTCTCACTTCTTATGCTAATTAGTCCACATTTTTCAGTCTTTTTATTATCTTTTTCCCAGACAGGGAGTCTCCAGCACATGTTGTATCGTCTTTGTTAGTCTCTTCTTTATCTTCTGGTTACTTCAACATGTCCTTGGAGGGCTATAAATTCTGGATTCAAGGTGTCCAACCTTTAACTCCCTCAGGCTTTGTTCATTGAAGCTTATCAGGGTTAGTTTAGCAAAAAAGTTTTGGTGATCTAATAATCAAACTCTAACAATAACAGTCTGTGAAAAAAAACCTTAGCTACATGCTGGCTAAAGTGGAAAATTACACTGCTTAAGACAAATGCACTGCTTATGATTAATTAAAAAGTTAATTTAAACCATTAATTAGAAAAAATTAATTAGGAAAGTTATATAATTTCCAATACGCCCAGAGCTGAGCCCCTTGATCCATTACCATGCTACCTGGCAGGTCATGGCAGCAAAACAAATGCTGCAAAAACACACAGTCTGAGGGGCTGTGGGCAGTTTCTTTAGTAGAACAAAAATAGCAGCCTTTGTAAACAAGTCCACCACCACAAGCACCTCTGTCTGCCCCGAGACACAGGCAAATTCACATTTAAATCCTGTGGTGGGTTGATCTTGGCTTGATGCCAGGTGCCCACCAAACCGCTCTATCACTCCCCTTTTTCAGCTGGACAGGTGTCCTGGTTAGAACGGCTGGGACCAATTCATCCCTGGATGGGTGTAACCCAAAACTGTGTATTCTATAGCCTCCATGCCATTTCCCAAAAACTGCTGTCAGTAGAGGCCTGCAAGGTGGGAAGATGTTCCTGTACCCTTTTATGGAATTCCCCGCTCTGATATCCTTATATGGAATTCCCCGCTCTGATAAGAGGGACTGAGCATCCACATGCCCTTTTATGGAATTCCCTACTCTGAGGGAGGGACTGAGCACTCCCGCCTGAACTGGAGAGTATATAACTGGGAGTTTCAGAGCCTTGGGGCTCTCTCTCGTGGGACCCAGAGGAAGACAGCAGACCACCGCTGCTCCTAACCAGGCTGAGACCACCACCCTCGACTGGACTGCAATCACCACTTCTGACCAGACTGCAGCAGCTCTCTCCCACCAGCAGGTTTATTCCCTCTCCCTTTGCTTTGGACTCGGGGGGTGGGCCAAGGTACACCACTTTTGTTCATACCCCAGGGTGCTGGGTTTGTACATTTGGGTTTTGTGGATTAAAACCAATTGTCTGTCTGTATAATTGTACTTATTGCATTATTTTAATAAATTGTTATTCTGACTTATAAATCTCTCTTTTGAATTGAGTTCATTTTGCCTTGCTGGTTAACTTTTAAACCAGCACAACAGGGGAGAGAAAATAAGATGGAAAACAACTCATAGGTTGAGACAAGGCAGTTTACTAAAGCCAAAGTGAAAGTTTGCACGAGCACAAGCAAAGAAAAAAAATTCTTTACTTCCCATTAGCAAATGATGTCTGACCACTTCCTGGGAAGCAGGGCTTCAGCACACATAGCAGTTGCTCCATAAGGCAAACATTGTAAATAACAAATGCCCCCCTGTTCCTCCTCCTTCCCTTAGCTTTTATATCTGAGCTGAATAACCCTTTGGTCAATTTGGGTTAGATGGCCGACTTGTGTCCCCTCCCAACTTCTTGCTCACCCCCACCCTACTGATGGGAGGAATGTTGAGACAGCGCTGATGCTATGCCAGCGCTGCTCAGCAGTAACCAAAACGCTGTTGCGTTCTCAACACCTTTCTAGCTACCAATGCAGAGCACAGCACTGTGAGAGCTGCTGTGGGGAAATGAACTCCATTTCAGCCAGACCCAATACAAATCCATTAAAATATTTTGCCATGGCCACTCAGGACTTGGTAAGGGATTTAGTAGACACTGCAGCCTCTGTGTCAGTTTCTTGGCCTGGACACTGACACTGTAAGCAAGAATATAGCTCATGACATCTGCATGCACAATAGGCCACCAGTACATCTACATGACTCAATGCAGAGTCTTCTGATGACCACCATGCCCTGCTGTCAGCATGTGGTGGAAATGCTGAAGGAACTGTGCATGCAGTGGGCCAGCAGGGATATATGACCTCTCGTCATGATACAGGTGACTATCCTTCTGCGGATTCTGGGAAGTATCCCCTGCTGGAAACTGCATAACCAAAGAATCCCCATCATTGCTCAATGCACAGAACTTAAAAAGGCATGGGCCAACATGGATGCAACAAAATTTTACAGAGACAAAAAATTACAGGGGGGTAGATCTGCCTCAGCAGCTCCTGCTGGGGATTCCTGACATGACAGGGTATCCACCTGTCATGGTTTATCCCCAGCCAGCCACCATGCCCCACACAGACGCTTGCTCACTCCCCCACCAGCAGAATCTGGGAGAGAATTGGAAGGGTAAAAACTAGAAAACTTGTGGGTTGAGATAAAGACAGTTTAATAGGGAAAGCAAAAGCCGTGCACACAAGCAAAGAAAAACAAGGAATTCATTCACTACTTCCCATGGGCGGGCAGGTGGTCAGCCATCTCCAGGAGAGCAGGGCTCCATCATGTGTAATGGCTACTTGGGAAGACAAATGCCACACTCCAAACACCGCCCCCTTCCTCCTTCTTCCCCCTACTTTATATACTGAACATGATGTCATATGGTCTAGAATATCCCTTTGGTCAGTTTGGGTCAGCTGTTCCAGCTGTGTCTCCTGCCAACCTCCCATGCACCCCCAACTTCCTTGCCAGCAGAAAAGGCTTTGACTCTGTGCAAGCCCTGCTCACTAATAACAAAAGCATCTCTATATTATCAACCCTGTGTTCAGCACAAATCCAAAACACAGACCCACACTAGACACTGGGAAGAAAATTAACTCCACCCCAGCCAAAACCAGCACACCACTCTACCATTCCATTTGTCCAGGCTGTAAGTGATATTAAATGGAAACTAAGAGAAAAGTTGCCCAACAAGTCAACTGGGGATAGAGGCACTTTAGATTCCTAAAACATTCCAGATTTCAGGAGTCAGTCAGTACTAAAGCGGGCTCAGCAGGACCCACAAGAAGGTGCCTACACTCAGCAAACACCTCATGGATGGCCAACAACTCTCCCAGATATCATAATTCCTCTCTGCATCAGTCAGCCATCAGAAGAAATAGGCACAAGGATGAAACTGTCCATCTGATGCACCACGCTGAGACAGTATCACTCCAATGGCATGGGCAGAAGCATCTGCCTCCAATACAAAAGAACGACTGGTATCTGGGTGGACCAGAACCTGGGTTGTCATAAATGCCTGCTTCAAGTCATCAAAGCCCCCCTGAATCTCAGGCGCCCACTAAAAAGGGACACGCTTAAGAGTCAGTGCTGTGAACAGAACAACCTTTTGAGAAAAATTCTGATAAAAATTGGCAAAGCTCAAAAAGAGCTGCATGTCATACGCCATTGAGGGACCGTGCCAATGAAGAACAGTGTCAATCTTCATGTCCATGCTCACATCTCAGGGCCCATTGAGTACCCCAAGACATCCATACACTGTTGGAAGAAGACATGCTTCTCCAACTTGGCATAAAGGCAATGGCAGTAAAGGTGGAAGAGAACCTCCCAAACATGAACAACATGTTTGTCTGTTGCCTAAAAATCTGGGAGAAAAAAACTCCAGACAATGTTAGGTATAGATAAGATAGAGAGCAGGTCTTTAATGAAGGCCTACTGGTGTAAGGAGTACAAAAGGCGTGTCCAGAGGTTCCACAATTTATGGTCCGATCTGAGAACTACCTGCTCCCAGATCTGTCCCCCAGGCACGCCTCCGCGGAAATTGAGTCGGAGGTCCTAAGACCCCTTTCTTCCTCATCTTCCTCTTCTTCACAGCACGTACTATCTTTGGAGTTTCTCCAAGGTTCCAGGCTTGAAGGTTGCTTTGACTATGATGGTATCTTGTTGTTCAGGCCTGGGGTGCATATGTTCTTAAACAGAATGTGTTTACTATAGTCCTACCTTGAAAGGAGCCTAAACAAGCCTAAAGAATTTAGAAAATTTGATATGAAATGGAGGAATAGAGTTTGGTAAGTGTTCACTATACAGCTACTTTAAAATCTACAAAAAGCTAAAAATCCTAAAAATCCTGAGGCATCAGTCCCATTTAGTCAAGTAAACTAAAATGTCATCCAGATATGCAATGACATAACTGTCCAACAAATCACAGAAGGCATCATTCACAAACAACTGAGAGGTGGCAGGAGCACTACACAGGTCAACAGGCATCATATGGTACTTCAAAATGGCTATACTTGCAAACAAAGGCAGTTTTCCACTCATGGCCCCACTGAACACAAATAAGATTATAAGCCCCTCTCAGATCCAGTTTAGTAAACCAGTACGCCCACTTCAGTTGCAAAACAGTGCAGGAATGAGAAGCAAGGGCTGCAAGTTCTTGATAGTAATATTATTCAGTCCTCATGTGTCTACACGTGGCCTCAAGTCACACAGCTATGGCATCATACAATTCAAATCATGGGTTATTTTCCCCAAGGTTAAATCACCTTGAGGTAGACATTGGATTTCCCCATCTTTCCACATTACCTACAAGTGCACTTGAGTTCCTGAGCAAAAAGAGTAACCCATGCTGTCTTTCCCAATCAGTTCCTTATGTGCAGCATGGGGACCATATGTCCTTCCACAGTAGGTAGAGGTTTCATTTGCACAGGGACAGGTCAGTTAGCATATCCTCTAGTGTTAACCAGCCACATGACTTCTGCTATATTTGCATCCCAATGCTTGAATGTCACAGCACCCATGGCTCTCAGTATAGATTTTAATAGTCTATTGTATCGTTCAATCTTCCCAGAGGTTGGTGCATGATAGGGGATGTCATATACCCACTCAATACCATGCTCCTTAGCCCAGATATTTATGAGGTTGTTTAGGAAATGAATCCCATTATCAGACTCAATTCTTTCTGGGGTGCTGTGCTGCCACAGACCATGCTTTTCAAGGCTCAGGATAGTATTTCAGGTGGTGGTATGGATTACAACAATTCAAAGGTATATCTAAAAATCCCTAAATTCTGGTGGCAGGTGGCTCTAGGGAGTTGACGCTGACAGCACAGGATACCCAGCAAGCACTAGTGCCTTCCTGGAACCCTCGCCAACTACTGCTGCCAGAGCCCACTGTACCCTGCTGGCTGTGGTTAGAGGGGGGACAGCAGCAGTAGCCCCTGTCTCAGTGGCAGGAAGGTAAATTCATCTCTGTGCTCAATGAACCATCGGATCGTGCTGGACTAACCAAGGCATGCTCAGGATGATTGGATAAAAGGGCGTGGAGAGGACAGAAAAAGAAATAAACTCCCAGCATCCTGGAATGACAGAGCTGCAAAAGTGAGGTCTGCCACTCAGTGGGACACCACACCCCTCCCTCCTTCATGGAAAGTTTTCTCTCAGTTTCCTGACTCCACAATGGCAGATGTTGAAAGGGGCAATTCATAAAAGAGCAGAAAATTCCAACTGTCCCTGAAGGTATTCAAGCTAACTTTCTCCTCTGCTGAATTCTCAGCAGGGGGAGAAGGGGACTGGGCAGCAAACCCTGCCCCAATTTTCATCTGTTCCCCCACTGCTGTGCTGTCAGCAGCAGGGCCAGGGCCTGTAGGGTGAACTCAGAAAGTGGTCAAGTGAGCCCCAGCCCCCACACCACAAGCATGGTGCCTGCTTCACCCCCCTGCCAAGCAAAGAGGGCTGCCAGGAGGATCAGGGGCCTGAAGCCAGATCAGAAACAGACAAGCACAAGAGCTACACCTTAAGATCCACATTTAATGGCACACTGCAAATCTTCCAGTGACAGCCCCTGAGCTACCTCCATACCCACATTGCCAGCCAGACCATCTATACAGAGGATTAACAAAGGGTCATCCCCCCCCAGTTCAGCTCTGATAACACATGGATTGACACAGAATCATAGAATCATTGAGGCTGGAAAAGACCTTTAAGATTATCAAGTTCACCCATAAATCTAACACGGCCAAGTCTACCAGTAAAACATATCCCTAAGTGCCACCTTCAGGGATGGTGACTCTACTACTTCCCAGGGCTGCCTGTTTCAATGCTTGACAACCCTTTCGGTGAATAAATTTTTCCTAATATCCAATCTAAACCTCCACTGGCACAACTTGAGTCTGTTTTCTCTCACCCTGTCACTTTTTACTTGGGAGAAGAGGTCGACCCCCACCTCTCTAAAAACTCCTTTCAGATAGAGAGCAATAAAGTCTCCCCTGACCCTCCTTTTCTCCAGACTAAACAACCTCAGTTCCCTCAGCCACTCCTCATAAAACTTGTGCTCTAGACCCTTCACAAAGTTCATTGTCCTTTGGACATGTTCCAGCATCTCAATGTCCTTCTGGTTGTGAGGGGCCCAAAAGTGAACACAGGATTCGAAGTGCAGCATTACCAGTGCCAAGCACAGAAAATAATCACTTCCTTGGTCCTACTGGCCACACTATTTCTGATACAAGCCAGGATGCCATTGGCCTTCTTGCCCACCTGGGCACACCCTGGCTCATGTTCAACCAGCTGCCCACCAGCACCCCCAGGTCCTTTCCTTCTGGGTGTTGAGGAATATATCTGGTGCAGGTAGCTCCTTTGAAAGCTGCAGATTAAGATGCAGATTGAAATGCAGATGGAGCTCTGGGTGAGAGCCCAAGACAAGAGACCATGAACTAACAACCCTTTGTATAATAAAGGGCGCAATGACCAGCACGGTGAATGGACACTGAGAGACATATCAGGAGCCCTGAATTGCCATGAAGAGGGGTGACTCCAGCAAGGTGAATGGACAGGGAGAGGGGGGCAGGAGCACACAGAGAGGGGGACAGGAACCGAAGACTTGGGAGGAAGACTGAGACTTGTGTGCAGGTAGACGTTGAGGGTATAAAATCCCAGGGGTTCTTTTGTTGGGGGTTCTCCTCAGAGGCACCAGCTAGAGCTCTTTCTCTGTTACTGAGACGTAAATAAATGGCTTTATGGAATGAGACATCTGAGACTCTGCTATGGGAAACCTGGGGTCGAACTGGTAAGGAAACTTGGTCTGACTGTATGAGCGGGGTGTGTAGGGAGTAAAATGGGGACCCATCAGATCAGTGGAACCACCCACTGTGAAGGGGCTTCAAACCCAGCAGCTAAAATCTCTGGCCTTGGGAATGTGATGGCCAGAGAGCCAGAATGGTCAAACTGAGTAGTTTCCTGATCATGGGCAGCTTTCCAGCTACTCTGCCCCAAACCCATAGCACTGCAGGGGTTTTTTGTGACCCAAGTGCAGGACCCGGCATTTGGCCTTGTTGAAACTCATATAATTGGCCTCAGCCCACTGATCCAGCCAAGGTTGCCCCCAGCCTTCACATCCCTGACCAGTTCTTCCTTGTTTGTAAGTATGAGGTCCAGCAGAGCACCTCTACGTCAGCTCCTCAATCATTGGTGTCAGGAAATTGTCGTCAATGCACACCAGAAACCTCCTTGATTGCTTGTGGCCTGCTTGTGTTGTCCCTCCAACAGATATTGGAGTGGTTCCATTCCCCTATGAGGACCAGAGCCTGTGAACATGAGGTTTCTTCCGGTTGTCTCTAGAAGGTCTCACCTACTTCTCCCTGATCAGGCAGTCTATAGCAGACACCCACCACAGTGTTGTCCACATTGGTCTGCCCCCTAATCATGACCCATAAGCTCTCAGCTGGCTCATCACCCATCCCTACTCAGGGTTCCATGCATTCCTGCTGCTCTCTCACATAAAGGGCAACTCCCCCTCCTCCCCTTCCTGGCCTGTCCTTCCTAAAGAGCCTGTATCCATCCACTGCAGCACTCCAGTCATGTGAGCAATCCCATCATGTCTCCGTGATCCCAATGAGTTCATAACCCTGTAACTGCACACAGAACTCTAATTCCTCCTGTTTGTTCCCCGTGCTGTGTGCATTAGTGTGCAGACACTTCAGGGAGGCATCCAGCTGTGCTGATTTCCCAGTTCTGCCTGGTAGGCACTTTCTTTTTTACGTGGATACCCTTGGCGTGGGCTCCCTTCAGCCCCGTTTTGTTGATTACGAGGTCCCTTCTGTTCCCATTACCCCACACACTTTGCTTGCCAACCTGGTCCACCCCTTCCTTGGGTGACTGTTGGTCACTCCCTCCCTTTCCCGTCCTTCCTAGTTTACCCCAGGCTGGCCAGCCTATTGGCAAAAAAGCTTTTGTCCCATTACTCAGGTGGATCCCATCTCTTCCAAGGAATCTTCAATCCTCAAAGAGGGTCCCATGGTCACAAAAACTAAAGCCCTGTTGCTGACACCAACTTTGCAACCTATTGTTGAACTGCAGGATCTGTCCAGTCCTCCTCAAGCCCTTACCCCTCACCAGCAGGATAGAGGAGAACACCACCTGGGCCTCCATGCCTTTGACCATTGCTCCCAGAGCCACGTAGTCACGCTTGATGCTTTCCAGGTCACCCCTGGCAGTGTCGTTGGTGCCCATATGGAAGAGCAGCAGGGGGTAATAGAGCCTCTCAAGCCTCGACTCTCTTGCGACAGCACCTGGATCCAAGCCCCCAGCAAGCAGCAAACCTTCTTAGATGACAGGTCAGGTTGGCAGATGGGGATCTCCATCCCCTGCAGCAGGGAGTCTCCCACTACTACTGCTCGCCGCTTGCTCCTGTTTTTCCCGCATGTCTCGTGTCCAACTGGCTTGAGTGCTTTGTTGGACAAAGCTCACAGGCCCTTGTCAGCTATGAGGGCACTGACTCTATCCTGTGATTGCAAATTCTGAGGTGGAGCAGGAGCCTTCTCCCCGGTGCCAGAAGTCACAAGCTTCCAGTCTTTGCCATCACAAAAGTCTCAGAGATCTGGTTGACCTCTTTCTTACCATCTCTGATGCTGTGCAGTCTTTTGACCTCCTCCTGCAGCTTCTTAACTTGGCGACACAGATCCTCAATGAGCACACAACTTCTGTTGACCAGAAGACTGTCTCCCCAATGCCCTGGCCTCGGCAAGAGGCCCCAGGCACCCCCTGCAGAGTTGCATTCTCCTTCTGGAGCCCTATCTGGGTCGAAACCTCTGACGTTACAGGGTCAGTTGTTCCAATGGCTGCTGGGGACCATGCCCTGTGGTGTATCATAGAATCATAGAATTATTAAGGTTGGAAAAGACCTCTAAGACCATTGAGTCCAACCATTAACTGAGCACTGTCAAGTCCACCACTAAACCATGTCTCTAAGCACCACATCTACACCTACACCTTTTTTGAACACTTCCAGGGACAGTGATTCCACCACTTCCCTGGGCAGCCTGTTCCAATGCTCGACCACTCTTTCAGTGAAGAAATTTTTCCTAATATCCAATCTAAACCTCCCCTGGTGCAACTTGAGGTCATTTCTTCTTGTCCTATTGCTTGTTACGTGGGAGAAGAGATTGACACCCCCCCCCCGTCTACAACCTCCTTTCAGGTAATTGTAGAGAGCAATAAGGTCTCCCCTGACCCTCCTTTTCTCCAGACTAAACAACCCCAGTTCCCTCGGCCACTCCTCATAAGACTTGTGCTCCAGACCCTTCACCAACTTCGTTGACCTTCTTTGGACACACTCCAGCAACTCAATGTCTGTCTTGTAGTGAGGGGTCCAGAACTGGACACAGAATTCGAGGTCCGGCCTAACCAGTATCACCACCATTGCTGAGGAGGTATATTCTGTTCTGAGCAGAGTTGCTGGTCCCGTTCTTTGCATCCTTTTGTGCAAACTGCTGCATCTGTAGTCTGTTTCTGCTGGCAGTGTTCTGCAGCACAGATTTAATTGAGGTTGGAAGGGACCTCTGGAAGTCTCTGGTCCAACCGCCTGCTCAAAGCAGGGCCAACTTAGAACAGGTTTTTCACAGCCTTTTCCAGTCATGTTTTGAATATGTCCAAGGACAGAGATCCCACAACCTCTCTGGGCCCTTGTTCCAGTGTCTGACCACCGTCGTGATGAAAAACGATTTCCTCATATCTAATTGCAATTTCCGTTCTTCCAACTTGTTCCAGTTGCTTCTCACCCTAACCCTGTGTGCCTCTGAGAAGCCTGACTGTCTTCTTTACACCCTGCCATTAGCTAGCTGTAGACAGTAATAAGATCGCCCCTCAAGCCTTCCTCTTCTTAAGGCTGAACAAAACCAACTCTCTCAGCCTTTCCTCATATGTCATGTGTGCCAGGGTCCTAATCATGTTGGTGACCTTTGCTGGACTTGCTCCTGTTTGTCCATGTCTTTCTTGTTCTGGGGGGGCCCAAACTGGACATGATACTCCCTTATGCAGTCCCACAAGTGCCAAAAAGAGGGGGAAGAATAATTTCCTTCGTCCTGCTGGTGCCCCTCTTGCTAATGCAGCCTAGTATGGGGCAGGCCTTCTTTGACACAAGGGCTGACTAACCTCAGTATCTGGACAAATTATGGAGAAGATCAAACTAAGGGGTTGGTGGGAATAAGTTCAACTACTCTTTCTGAAACAATCATATCAGAAGTGAACACTAACAAAGAAAAATAGCTTAAAACACCCTATGAAAATAATATTCTTTTATGGATGCTCCTTCTTACAGATCCTGAGCTGGTATATGTAAGCTGTGGGAACAGTGTTCTTTTAGAATCTGCTCCTCATCGTCTCTAGGAAAGTATTGTGTATGGCCAGTCTTCGTGAACGAAGATTTTGGGAAAGGTCTTTTACCTTTCAAGCCTGCGCAATGGATTTTTTAGGTGAGACACAGCACGCTCTGAACTGAGCCCACCCTTTAATCCTAAGGTTCATCTGCCGGGGCCAAGCGAGCTTGGACAATGGCAGTGAGGTCCTCAGGATGTAGGTTTGTTTAGAGTGACCTTCTCATAGATGGATGGCCTCACAGGGCTAACGGGCTCCATCTGCCCGGGGGACCGGGGAATCGAACCTGGGTCGCAGCGGTGAGAGTCCCGCATCCTAACCACTAGGTCACCAGGGGTCCCTAGGAAAGTATTACATTGACTTGAAAAAAAAAAACAACAAAAAAACCCTAAGTTCTATAAATACTGAATTCGAAGGAAAACACAGGTTCCATCATGCAAAGAGAGAGCAAGTTCTACTTTGATTAAATATTTTTATGCAATTAACAAGCAAGCCAAGTGGGGTCATTGGCTATGGACTTTCAAGCCTGTCCAGATGTGCTCACATTTTACCTCCTAGAAAAATCACAAGATAAAATCCTTACATCCTCAGACTCAAAGATGTGGCAAATCATTTTGTATTGCCTTTTTCCATCTTCTGAGGCATGAGATGCTTCCACACTGTCCTGGGAATTTGATCGTGGCATTCGTCTGCGAGCCATCATGACAACTATATTCCCTATATCTGCAATGTAAGAAATGGTGCTCAGAGGATGATCCATCATAGTTTCCTGGAGGACAGAAAAAAATGGTATCAGATGCTATTTTAAGCAAATTTTTACTGCACTTTTGGTGTTTTATAAAGAGATTAATGGGAGTATGACACCTTTATTAAGTAAATGTCTACTGTAATGATAGGTAGAATTTCAGAAGAATTTGTGACGGAAAGCTAGAACTGGTCTCGCTTAGGAAGACTGCGAAATGCCTTCTCAGACTGGTTAGATGTTTTTCCTTCCTTCTGCATTTGAGATAAAGTCTCAGGGAGAAGCTGTGAGCAAGCTATCTCCCTGATATGCACAGAGATAACATGTTTGCAGACATGCACAAGGCCTCCTTGGGCCAGAGAGGGTGGGGGAGGAGAGAGAGAAGAAACGAAAAGCCTTAGAGAGGGCAGGGCATTGCCTTTTTCCCCTGGAAGCCTGGTGCACAGCATTGTTAAGAAATGGTCCTTGCATCTGAAATAAACCTTTTTTTAATCCTTCCACTGCCTTGGCATTCTTGGGAAGAATCATCATGGCTAGGCTTCCCTAACGAAGATTTGGGAAGGGCTCTACCCACGTTTGTTACAAGCACGCTGGTGGCTAAAAAGGCCATTACGAGATAGACACGTCCGGTTGCAAAAGGCACAACAGAAGGACTCCTTAGGTGGTATATTCTGCAAGACACGATTCTTTCTGCGTTGTCTTTTCTCCTCAAGAGTGATCCTGCGTGCTTTCTCAAAAACATCAGCAGCATTAAAGATAGTGTGTCTCCAGACCTCCCGATTGGAGGCCAGAGTAGACCAGTTATGTTGATCAATATGGCCAAGGCTGAGATGTTGTTTCAGGGAGTCCTTGTATCTTCTCTTCGGGACTCCTCTCTTGCGGCAGCAAGTGGCAAGTTCACCATAAAGCATGATCTTAGGGAGGCGGTAGTCCTGCATCCTTGAGACGTGTCCTGCCCAACGCAGCTGTGTTCTCAGCAACATGGCCTCAATCATTGTGACTGCTGCTTGTTCTAAAACAGACATATTAGTCACATAATCTGACCAGTGGATGTTTAGGATTGTATGGAGGCAGCGTTGATGGAAGCGTTCTAGGAGTCGCAGGTGGTGGCGGTAGATGACCCATGATTCAGACCCATATAAAAGAGTAGACGGCACAATGGCTCTGTAAACACTGATCTTTGTACTTTTCTTCAAGTGTTTATTTCACCAAACTCTTTTATGGAGTTTTCCGAAAGCACTATATGCCTTCGCTAACCTGTTGTCTATCTCTCCGTCAATCTTACCATCCGAGGAGATGAGGCTACCTAGGTAATTAAACTGCTGGACTGATTTGAGCTCTGATTGGCCAATGGTGATATGGGGATGATGGAAGACTTCCTGAGGTGCAGGTTGATAGAGAACTTCTGTCTTCTTTAAGGATGACTTCCAGCCCAAAGAGCTCATCAGCGTCTGCAAAGCAGGATGTTAAACACTGCAGAGCTGCTTCTGTGTGGGTGACAAGGGCGGCATCATCACCATAAAGCAGCTCCCAGACAAGATGGTTTAAGGTCTTAGTATGGGCCTTCAGTTGTCTTAGGTTGAATAGGCTTCCATTAGTACAATATCAAATGTAGATATCATCCTGATCATCGAGGTCTGCCATGGCCCTTTGGAGCATCATGCTGAAAAAGATTGTGAATAAGTTTGGCGCAAGAACGCAGCCTTGTTTCACACCATTCGTTATTAGAAAGGGCTCAGAAAGCACGTTGCCATATCTGACTTGGCCATGCTGATCCTCATGGAGTGAGATGATCATTTTAAGGAACTTGGGGGGACATCCTAAACGTTCCAAAATCTGCCATAGACCTTTTCTGCTCACAGTATCGAAAGCCTTAGTGAGATCAACAAAGGTTACATAGAGACCTTTGTTCTGTTCCCTACACTTCTCTTGCAGTTGTCTGAGAACAAATACCATGTCTGTGGTACTCCTGTTGACTCTGAAACCACATTGGCTTTCAGGTAGAATTCCTTCTGCTATAGCGGGTATTAGTCTGTTCAAAAGTATTCTTGCCAGGATCTTGCCAGCAATGGAGAGCAGAGTAATACCACGGTAATTTGAACAGTCTGATTTAACTCCTTTCTTCTTGTATAAGGTGATGATGACTGCATCACGAAGGTCTGAAGGTAGTTCGCCTAGTTCCCAACAGCGCACCACAAGCTCGTGAAATTTAGCATGGAGTGCTTGGCCCCCGTGTTTCCAGACTTCAGGTGGAATTCCATCAACCCCAGTTGCCTTGCCAATTTTCACCTGTTGTATGGCCTTAAGGGTTTCTCCCAGAGTGGGGGCAATATCCAATTCGTACTTTACCGGTTGCTGTGTGATGGACTGAATTGCTGAGTTTTGAACTACACGACTAGTACTGAAAGGAGTCTGAAAGTGTTCAGATCATCGATTCAAAATGGAGGTTTTATCTGTCAGAAGCGTTTGACCATCTGCGTTGAGTAGAGGGCTTTGGACCTGGTATGTAGGCCCATATGCTGTTTTCAGGGCCTCATAGGATCCTCTGTGATCACCCGTATCTGTGCATAATTGAGTTTTTTCAGCTAGATTGATCCACCACTTGTTCTGGATGTCGCGGAGTTTCTGTTGGAGCTTGCTGCTTTTCTTACGTGACAAGATGGCAGTGCAAGGTGTGCTTGGTGAGCAGTTGTCTTCTTCCTCAACAATTCCTGGATCTCTTGATTGTTTTCATCAAACCAGTCCTTGTTTTTCTTGAAGGAGAACCCTAAGGATTCTTCAGAGGACTGCAGGATGCTGTTTTTAATATGGTGCCAAAGTGTTTCAGGAGAGGAATCTATGGAATGATTTTCAAGCCTAGTTTGAAGATTTGCCTGGAATCTGTCTCTCACTGCAGCTGATTGGAGATTTTTAACTTGGAGTCTCCTCCTTGGGATACTGCCCCTTTTAGGTTTGAACTTAAGATTGAAGTTAAGTTGACAGCGCACAAGTCGATGGTCTGTTTGGCATTCTGCACTAGGCATCACGCGGGTATGGTGGACATCGCGGACATCTCTCCATCGCACCAAGACATAATCGATGAGGTGCCAATGCTTAGATCTAGGATGCATCCAGGTTGTCTTCAGGCTATTTTTCTGCTGAAAGATAGTATTAGTGATGGTGAGCTGTTGCTCCACACAGAATTCTAGCAGATGGTGACCATTATCGTTGCAGTTTCCAACACCATGCTTGCCTAATACTCCTTTCCAGGCTTCAAAGTTCTTTCCTGCTCTGGCGTTGAAATCACCAAGGATAATGATCTTATCATCTGCAGGAACCTTTTGGGTAAGGCGGCGCAGGTCAGTGTAAAATTTATCTTTTTCGGCAGGGTCAGCTTGGAGAGTTGGGGCATATATACTAAAGAGGACAACATGTTGCTTGTTGTGTAGTGGAAGGCTTAGGGAGATAATGCGATCAGAATGACCTGTCAGCAGATTTTCGAGTTTAGGAACAATAGAGTTTTTAATCATGAAGCCAACTCCTGAAAGATGCTTTTCAGTTTTGGGTTTACCTGACCAAAAGAGTGTGTAACCGGCACCATGTTCTCTAAGGCTGCCTTCCTCGTGGAGACGAACTTCACTGAGAGTAGCTATGTCGATGTTGAGACGTGATAGTTCATGGGCAATTAGGGCAGAGCGACGCTCAGGACGTCCACTATCCGCAGTATCAAGCATGGTTCTGATATTCCAGCATGCAAGAGTCAATTTGGGTACACCTTTGAAGGCAGGTGCATGCCTTTGTCTTTTGATCTTTGTGTGACCGCCTTAGTAGAAGATGCCCGTTGGCCGTGGTTAACCAACTGGGTGAAGGGGGAGATGAGCTTTGGTTAGGCCACCTTTTCTAGACCCCTCTCCGAGTGGAGCAAGCAGTGCTCTCCTTGAAAAGGCTGCCCATGGACATATTATATCTGACCCTTCGGTCTTGACCTGTCTGGCATGGGAGACCCTGCTGAAGGCATGTACCATCGCCAGCATAGCTCGCAACCGCATAGGGGTACACAGGCTTCTTTCCCACTAAAACGGTTAGGGCAAGCCTTTCACCCCCTACTTTTCTGCCACCCATCTATACTCAATCTCAGGGAAATACTCAGGAACATCCCTTTGTCCTGACCACCCTTTCAGGATGCAATAAATATATCCAAAACATACCGAACCTGGGCAGTAGCCGCAGGTGAGCCAAAAACAAACCGTTCCAACCCCCGCACCCACCCGGGGCTCCGGTGCCTCCCAAGGCCCCAGCTTGGCCGAGACCACTCAACCCCCTAGAAGAACCCACCATCCACCCTGACCTTATCCTCCCCCCACCGTGTTACCACAGATCTTCCCACGCACTGCTCACCTGCGACACACCATACACTCCATACGGGACTGCCCCGCCCGCCCTCCTACCAGTCCGAGGACCCCCACAGCCCGCCCGACATCCCTCCCCTCCCACAAACCGGACCGCCAAACCTCTGTGTGCTCCGAGGCTCCTCCTCTCCTCTCCCACAAGGGTGCAGTCCCCGTTGGCGAAGCTCCCCCTCTCCTTTCTCCCTGCCGGGGGCTGCCTCGCGGGCGGCCGGGGGCCGCGTGTCCGCGGTGCACACTGGGGGGGGGGGCGCTGCGCGCCCGCCCACAGCGCAAGCTGGGGGGGGGCTGTGCCTGCTCTCGCGGGGCATGCCGGGGGGACGCGCGGCGCCCACCCGCGGCGCACGCCGGGGGCTCTTGGGTAGAATACCTGCGTATGTTTTACCTTACACTTCAAAAAGGAAAAAAAGTGTCTTGTATGAAAGGAGGTGCCAAGAGGAACCAACAACCTCACTTTCAAAAACAAACAAACAAAAAGCACATTTTGAAAATGTGGAAAAGAACACAAAGATTTGGGTATCTTGGTCTGAATACACAACATGCCAAGGACTAAAGACTTCAGATTATTTATCACAATGAAATACTTTAGACTTGTCTGGGGACAATTGGTACTTGTCATATTATGGCACTAGACTGCCTAGAATGCTGTATAATGTGAACAAAGCTTTCTTATCTTTTGGGCTGACTGCAATTAGCATACCTGCCAAATCTGCCAGACAACTCTGATTAATTCCATGTGTGACGTGGTTCTTGAGCATAGATTTCTGACCAGGAAGTCTTGGAGGAAACTATAAGAGCCAGCACTCCATGAAAGTCAGATTTTGGCAGGTAGATGAAGGTCTATTTCAAAGGACTATTATTATGATGCTGACAAGGCTTGATCTGCAAAGGTGCTTCTTTGTCCATACCTGTGTGTCTGCATTCAATACTTTTATTCTCTGTGTAGAAATGAAGAGGTCCACTTCAGTCACAGGTTGAGATTCACCTTCTGGAGCCTGCAAATGAATGGAATAGAGACAATAACATTAGGTAACACCCTTAATAATTATATTAGATCACAAACAAAAAACAGGCACCAGAACAGCAATTCAAAACAAAGTATTAGATTGCAGAAGCTAAAGATAAACAAAAAGATATGGAAACCCTGTGTTAGATATGAAAGTGGGTAAGATGCAATTTGTAAAATTTTTAATCACTTAAAAACCACTCTGACTTCCCTGTCCATACAGGGGCTTAACAGTGACTGCTCAGAGTAATGGGAAAATGTGTAACACAGGTGCAATTTTAAATAACTTATAGCGCAGTTTTGCCAAGAGGATCTTCACAGTCAGTCAATAGGCTATTAACGTGCTAACTCCCTCCAGAAGCAAATGCTTGCAATTTTAAATGCCTTTTAAAAAATCTGATAGCTGTTTAAGAACTCTATAATCATAACATATTACTAAAATATGAGTCAGTCAGCATATAATTGTGTCTATATCTTTTTCCTTTATTTGACACAGCTGTGAATCAAGCAAAACACTACCTATGTAGGAATAAAAAAGCACTTTTTTTTTACCATTTTACAGAATAAAACCTTTGACATGAGTCCTATTTCTTTGGTATGCGTTTTCAGTACTACCTGTATCCCTTTGATAAGTCCAATCTTTACCCTATTTCTAACACAAAATGGCTAATGATAAGCAATGGCTAATGATGGCCAACAAGGCAACTGATTTCTGAGAAATGTTAACTGATATGGTAGCTCAGAAATGAACCTAAAAAAACCCTTACCGAATGCAGAAAAGAAAAGCACAAAATAAAAAGGCAAAAAAACCCCAATAAAGCAAACAAAAGAACAGACATAACATCAATCTGATGGTTGTTGCACTGCACCTTCTTCCTGCCTTTGGCTAATTTCTGGACCATCTGTTTAGCATGTAATAAACAGAGATGGAAAATAAGTTAGACAAGAACTTGCAAACACTCAAGTCTAACAGGAATATATATGCTAATGCCAGGGCTCAGTCTATTAGTTGCTCTGAATTAGTCTCTGCTTTGATTTCCTCTTTTACTTTTTGGTTTAAGAAAAAAAGAGCTTCATGTTTATCAGTTTTTAAAAAGTTAAGAGAGATCTGCATCAGGAGAGTATATAAAAGGATTTTTTCCCCATTTAAACATTACTCTGAAGAAACAGTTTCCTCCCCCACTCTCCAAGAGTCTTTCCTCATTTACAGCAGTACAAATTAAGAGTGGCTTGATGCCTATGAATTCTACATTGGGCAATTCCTGACCATGTCTCATTAGGTTTACAGAGATATCTTCTATAAACTTACTTCATGGTTACCAAATCTGAACCTGGATAAAGCAACTATTCATGTTAGTTGTATGTATATATTCTTAGACCTGCATAATAGCTTATTGTATGATTAGTGTTGTAGATATTAGTCATCTTACTGGTATAATCTTAAGTATAGGTGGTAGAGGTTAGACAAGATGGAGTTCTTGTCATACTTCTAAAAGGGGGGACTGATGCCTATGGATTTTTTTGATTTTTAGCTTTTTGCAGATTTTAGAAGTAGCTGTAGTTAACTCACACTTTAGCACAGTAGTTTACGCATACCCAAACCCTTTTCCCCATTTCATATCGAACCTTTGAAATTCCTTTAGTTTGTTTAGACTTCCCTCAAGGTAGACCTTCATTCTAAGAACATTTGCACCCTGGCTTGAACAACAAGATACCCCACAGACAAAGCAACCTTCAAAACCCAGAACTTTGGAGGAGTTCCAAGGACTGGACGTGCTGTGATGAAGAGGAAGATGAGGAAGAAGGGGTCCTAGAGCCCCTGACTCAATTTCCAGAGGGGGGCGGATAGATCTGGAATTGGATGGACTATACCTTAAATTGTGTAACCCCTGGACACGTGGCTTGCACGCGTCTCTGTACCCCCATGGTGAAGGCCTTCTATTAAAACTGCTCTCTACCTTATCTCTACTAATAATTGCCTTGTGAGTAATTTTTTGCCTCCCAATCTAAGGCAACAGGCTCCTCCAAAGTAAAATCAGCATCAGATGCAAGAAAAGAATCTCACCCATTGCTATTCCCACTTTTTCATATTTAAAGAATTTAAATACAAATTACTTAATGGTCTCACACACACATGGAATCATAAATCTCAAATCATGCAATCTTTAATCCAAACACAGAAATATGTTTAAATTTTCCAGGAAAAAAAAATAGAAGTTATATCTGACTGAACCCTTTTGCCCCCAACTACGTCTCCTCCTATGCAAATACACCCATGCATTTGGAGACCAGGTTTCTCCTTCCTAAGGATTTTTCTATTATCATCACATTGTTCCAACAATGGGGAAGATAATATACTTCATAAACACCAGAAATTGTCTCTTATAATGAAGCAGTACTACTGTACCTCTAACTGCTTTATACCCAAAGATATTTAATCATAATCCCATGAAAATCTCTTATGTACTATTATTGTGACAATGACAGTGATTGAAAATAAGCACCATTGCCATTCCATTGCTTTGCAGTTGATTAAAATATAAGGCCAAGGACTCTAAAGACCTGATCTTATGGATCCGCTTATTGAAGAAATGCAAGATTCACCCTACTGGGAGATATTCTTTCTACTTCCAAGATGAACATCTCTTCTCAGATAATTAAGTTAACAGGTTGTTGTGGTTTAGATTTTCTTGTTGATTTTTTCCATGTCATCATGTAGGTCCAGAGATCGCAGGGGACACCTCCCCTCTTTTCCCCTCATGAAGGACCGGGGAGCGGGGAGGGGGGAAAGATGGAGGTTCCTGTGGGAGATATGGGGGGATAAAAAATGGATGGTGGGACGCAATGCCCTCTTTAGTTCCTGGGACTGCAGCCGAGAGAGGGTCTCCGGTCACTGCGCCGCCCCGCCGCAGCCTCCCACTTTCGACTGCCGCCACCTCACCACTGCATGGCACCAGCTGGACCCATGCTGTCTCTGCCCCAATGCCAATGCCTTTTGACCACCGCTGCCTCACTGATGCCCAGCACCAGCTGGACCCATGCTATCTCTGCCCCACCTCCACTGCTGCCGCTGCAGCTGCACTGTGGGGACTCAGGAGTTCCCCCTTGTCAACTTCTCCACATGTTGCCTGCACTCGCGACTGTGGCTTTGCCCTGACTACATCATGACCACATGACCATGCTGGGACTGTGCTGCCATCTCAATGACACAGAACTGAAGGAGTAGTCTTAGGTGACATTTTCTATGTTATTGTTTGGTTGTTGTTTTGCTCTGGTTTTGTTCTCTGTTTTCAGTAAATTGTTATTCATTTTCATACTCCACTTGAACGCCTCATAATTTCAAAAAATTGGATTTCTATTTCATCAGAGGTCCCATCCCTTGGGACACATTGTCAATAAAACCAAGATAATATTTTAGCATATCCCAACGTGGGGCATTGAGAGGAAAAGTAGAAAAATAATGTTTTCAGTAATCCATTTGTGTACTGGGTATAGAACCCCTCAGACATCTTGTTTGACTTATTCCTGTTTACTTGACATGTATTCCTGCATACGTATTTCCCATTCATAGGTGTTTATCTCAAAATGGGTTCTAAAACCAAGGCAGCTGTGGCTATTCTTCAGTTCAGAACTTGGATATGTGGGGTGGTAGATTCAATGACCAAAAGTCTCCTTTGGAATGTGTTTTCATGGCTGCTTTCCTATCATAACTTAAGCTGCTATCCTTGGGGGTGTTGCCGTAGAGTTTTTTGATTTTTTTAATTTTTATAGATTTTAGGAGTAGTTATGTAGTGAATGTAGATTTTAAATGTAGCTGTAGTGTGTTTCTCATGATGTTATATCTTCTATCAGTATTTTCCAGTAGAAGTAACGTCAGGAGCCTAATGGTTGTACGTATAAAACCTCCTTCCCATATCAATTCCCTTAAGTCCGTTAGTTGTTTTGTCTTCTACCCTAACGCCTGCCCCAGGAATGTAAAACATGGACAACAGCCTCCAAGGGCTGCACGTGCTTTGATGAAGAGGAAGATGATGAAAGAGGGGTCCCAAACTCCCCCAGACTCAATTCCCGAAGGGGTGTGCCAGGGGATGGAATGGGGCAGAACTGGGGGGTGGACAAGCAGGGATTGTATGGACATCATTATAAAATTGTAACACCTGAGTGGAAGCGCTCGTGTGGGTTTGTATTCCTGGAGAGCCTGGAGGCTCATTAAAACTTCTGCTCTCTTATCTTATCTCCTACCTAATTTGGCCTGGAGTCTTTTTTCCTCGGTCTTTTAGGCATCAGGGGTTTAGTGATAATGGCACCTATTCTGGGGAAAAAATGCAGGGGAGCATTTTTTCCCAACCCTTCACCCATTTCTCCTTCAGGTCCACCACAACAGTTTTCAAAGAGTTTAAATTCCCTCTAAATGTTGGAGATTTCTTACTCTTTATGGTATATCTGCAAAGTTGCATCATTATGGTCTATCTTATGTATGAAGGTAGGACCAAGATCTATCAGGAAGGTGTCCAGAAGCCTGCCCCAGGAGTGGATAGTTTTGGGTGGCATGGGTCATGGGAGGACATGGGTAAGTTCTTGGAGAATTTTTCTGCTCCAGTGACCTCGAAGTTTACCCTTGAACAACTGCAGGACCCTGGCAAGGTGATGAGATCAGTGAGGAAAAAGTGCCATGGTAGATCTATGGAGGGGCAGCTTGTGGTTGCGTGTGGAGCCCTGGTCACTGTCTAACAAAAGTTGCTGAGTATGGTGCAGCATCTCCAGAAGGAAAAGAAAGGGGACAAAACACCTGAAAACATGGCAACTCAGAATGTAGCAAAACCAGAGGGATAACCCAAGCCAATAGAAGTTGCCCCTATCCAAAAGAGAAAATATAAGACAGAATCAATTTGCCTGGTAGACAATGATGGGGAAGAGAGACCCTCGCAAACAGCAGACCCAGAGACAGAAATAATCACCTTTCATTTGACAATCTCCGCAACCTGCTGAAAGATATCACTCAACAACTGGACAAACCCATTCTGACCTGATTGATTCAAGTCTGGGATCTTATGGGCGAAGATATGCTGCTTGACAGTAGTGAAGCAAAGTTTTTGGGATTCATGTCTGTTAGGATCTCATTATTAAAAGAGGGCTACTGCTTTGTATTTCCACATCTTCCCTTCCCTTCTTGCTGATGCATCTGTGAACCAAAGATTAGTTAAATCAGAAGAATAAGGAGG
Source organism: Neopelma chrysocephalum (assembly GCF_003984885.1). NCBI lineage: Eukaryota > Metazoa > Chordata > Aves > Passeriformes > Pipridae > Neopelma > Neopelma chrysocephalum. The sequence goes on from NW_020924960.1 coordinate 157,045, forward strand.
GGCAGGGTTAATGACAGAGGGAGGAGGTTTAGTATCGAGGATCAGGAAGGGGGTCTTGAATTTCCAGGAGCTTGGGAGTTCCCTCTTCGATTTTCCTGCTCATAGCATAGTGCTCAATTTGGGCACACTATTTCCTGACAGTTTCTCACTGAGCAACCCCTATAGGGGTGTGGGGGGTGCTGCTGCTAAGCACAATCTTTAGTACTCTAAATGGTCCCCTGAGCAGGATAGGTTGCTGACATAGGATTTTTTCTGCTTCCTGTAATGCAATAGTGACTACAAACAACCCCTTTTCCCAATCAGAATATCTCTTTTCATCATCTTTGAAACTCCTAGAGTAGAATCCAATAGGGCGAGGGGGACCCTCAGGCTCCTTTTGCCACATATGGACTGATAAGCCATGGAAAGCAAAACCCCATTCTACAAGGAGAGGATCTGTTAGATGCATGCCAGCTTCAAAAGTTAATAATTTCAAGGCCTCACTCTGTAACGGAGTCCACTCCCATTTTGCTCTTTTACATATCAGATTGTACAAGGCCCATGCAATAATTGAAAAATCAGGAACATATTTTCTCTAGAAAACCAATATTCCCAACACTTGTTGCAATTCCTTTTTGTTCTCTGGTATCTTTACTTGCTCCAGCTAGGTTAATATTTCAACAGGGATACAAACAACACCTCCCTTCCACCAAATATCCAAGAATTTAACTTCAGGAGAGGGGCGTTGAATTTTGTCCTCTGGTATTTGTAAGCCCACACTCTCGAGGTGTTTAATAATGCAACTGAGTATTTCCTACCCTGTCTACATCTGGACCTCCGATTAGTACATCATCGATGTATTGATAGATCCTTACTCCCTCGTCTATTGGGATTATAGACAGTTCCTGGGCCAGGGCATAATGTGCCAGTGTGGGAGAGTGGTGATAACCTTGTGGTAATTGAGTAAATGTGTATTGTATTCCCTCCCAAATGAAAGCAAAACATTCTCAGTCATTTTCCTAAAGTGGGACCATAAAGAACATATCTTTAACATCGGTGGTGGCTAAAATTGGATGAGCTTATTCCTGTATTGTGGCAATCGATTCAGCAATGTTAGACACTGCTACTGTCAAAGGTACTGTATTGGCATTTAATTTCCTGTAATCCACAGTCAGCCTCCATTTCCCCTTTGGCTTTTTTATGGGCCATATGGGAGAGTTGTAAGGAGAATGAGTGGGAACAATTATCCCATCTTCCCCTAAGTGTGATATCACAGGGGAAACCCCTTCTCTGGCCCCCAAAGGCAAAGGATATGGTTTTACATTAATTATCTTTGAAGGAGGTGGGGGGGGCAGCTTGCAGGAGACGAAGTGATGAAAAATTCAAACCAAAAGTCCACTGCCTGCCCTTGTCATCAGTCCAAGACTTGCCTTTTAAGATGTCTAAGCCTAGCAAATTAACAGGGAATGGACCAATGACCATTAATATTTCAGTGATGTTGACTTCCCCTGGTAGCCAACATTTTACTTTAGTGGTTGGTTGTGGCTGCAGGTTACCAAATGCATCTGCCACTATGAGTCCCTTTTTATCAGGTACAATGCCACATCGTACAGCATCATCGGTGCGCAAAGCAGATATCTGTGGCCCTGTGTCAAGTTAAAAAGTCACAGGCGTCCTGTGGGAACCTATAGGAAAGGTTATCATCATGTCCCCAGATAAGTTTTCTGTGAGCTCCCTAAGGCGTCTCCATTGCCCATCCCCCTGCTCACTTACTGGGGATGGCCTGAGGAGTTTCCTGACTCCTGCCCACTTAAATCAATCAGTGTCCCGATAGGCAGAGCAGAAGGCACAGCCTCAGGGGAGCCTGTGGACGGGGGAGGGTTTGTCTTGGATGGAGAATTCGCCCAATTTTCAACTAATACCTTCAAATTTGCATTAGACTGGTTGTCCATAAGGCTTTGGGGAATGCCCTTCTGTATGCCTTTAATCCAGAGGGTATGTCTTTCCCTTTTTGCTAGCGTTTATTCCTTTTGATGTTGTGCTCCCCTGGGGAGGGGTTTTCTCACTTCCTTCTCCTGGTGAGCCGCAGCAGTACTTTGCCACTCAGCCCAGTGGATGGAAGTCTCAGACTCAATTTTAGAGATAATGGGTTAGGGGTTCCAAAACGCCTGCCATAATTAATCAATTCCTGGGCAACCTCCCCCCACGTCCACATTTTTTCCCTCAGTCTACCTGAGGATATCTGATCGAGGGTGGAGTGTTTACTGTCATCAGCTAGAGCAGAGCAGATCTGATCCTGCAAGTGAATTCCCAGATTCTTTAATGATTCTGGAAGACCTCGTATTAGTGGGGTCAAGCGATCTGGATCCACTGGCATAGACATCAGGGAACCTTGATCAGATTCCAGCATGCACTGATGAATTAGTTGAAGGCAAGCAACCTTTTGGACACCTTCAGTCAATTGATCCATAGAAGTTACTATGGCAATTGGATCACCTCTCTCCAGGGGACTCAGCCCCCCAGCCCAATAGGCAGCTCTTTGAGTGAGGGACCAGGGAGCTCTTTTATTATCTGTGGTTGAGTCCAGGGTCCCAATATCCCTCTGACTCTGTATCAGTTAGCATAATTCGGTCTCCTCCTGTAAGGGAGACTCTCCACACATATTCTGCTCAGACTCTTTCTGAGTGCAACTATATTCCTTTTGTAATTTAGTCAATTCAGTAGGTGTATAAGGTATTTCTTTGGTAATTATGCAAGGGAAAGCCTCATTTGTTTCCTCATATTGATATTCTGTTTTAATCAACAGCTGCAATTTTTTCATATCTAATTGGTCTAAAAGTTTTCCGGCCTCTTTTAAATCTTGTTGAGGACATAAAGGTTCGTTATGGACTCCTCCAGAATCCATCCTTTCCAAATGCTCAATGAGAGCTGTTCTGAGCCTTTCAGAGTAACTCCACTCCTCTTCTAGTTGATCTCGTAGCACTAGTCTTGCAGAGAGTGTATAGTCTTTGCATTTTTGCTGCTCCATTGTGATTTTTCTATTATAGCAGCAGTCAAGGCTGCTCCCAGTACAGCATGAAGGACAGATTTGCCTTTTCCTGGTCGCGATCTTTTTGCAGCTCGTAAACTAGTTATGCGGTTTGCTACTGCCTGCTCATTATCCCAATTTTCCGGTGCCCATTTCACCCCTGAGGGAGCAGGGCAGCTATCAAATTTTTCAAGAAAGGACAGCAAAATATTTTCTTTACATTGGCCACTCAGGACAGTCATCTTTTTCCAAGAATTCCCACAGAAAAAAACACACAATCCACAGAGGGAACTTGGCAACTTAATACACAACTTAACACACTATGTCTGACTTGGAGGTGTGGAAAAAAGCCCCTGTAGAAGGAACCTCACAACCCACAGAGGGCAACTTCACAACTTAATACGCAACTTAACACACAGCCTCCCACTTGGAGTTGTGGAATTATTTAACCCACAGAGGGAAACAAACATACTATAACATACTTATTGTAAAAGGCACTTCAGGGTCAGAGATCATCATCCCACTTCTGACACCAGTTAATGTTAGGATCCGATTATTAAAAGATGCCTCTTCCCGAACTAAAGTGCAAATGAGACTATATGCCAAAGTCAATAGTATGGCTTTATTTAACAGTAAATATTAGAGAGAGAGAGAGAGGAAAGCGGGGGGGGGAGAAAGAAAGGGAGAGAGAGAGACAGAGATTAAGTAAATATATATATCACCACCACGTGGATTCCTTCTTCTGGTCTTCTCAGTGGTGAGGGTCCTGCAGTCGTGCTTCTGGGGTACCACTTTTATACAGTTCAAGTCCTGGATATTCACAGGGGTAGATGCCGTTCCCACAACTTGGGTTGGCATGGGTGTAAGCAGTTGTTTTCTTTCCCACAGCTTCCATAGTGCAATTTTGTTTCCAGTGTGTGAATTCCAAACCTTCACCTCTGTTTAAGTTTGTAATTAACGCTTTCCTTTCTCATAGTTTTCCACAGTGGGAACCTTGTTTAGATTTGCCTTACCAGGCCTGATTCCTGTTGTTGCCAGTCTGTGCTTATCACAAGTTTCTGTCATGGTGGCTTACCTTATGGGAATTTCCTTCTTTGACAGTGTTTTGAGACAATTCATTGCATTCTTTAAGTCCCGTCACTGTCCCAGGATGTGGGTATTAACCAGGGGCTCGTAAGGGAGTCAGAACCCCTTCATCTCTGGACGCAGCCTTCAAAAAGTGTAAGAGAGAGGTTTGCTTACAGAGGTGACCTGCAGGGACATCCTCTTTGCACCTGGAAGACCATGGAAGAAGCGATCCAATGCCTGAGAGAAATGGCACTGTTAGAGATACTTTTCACAAGGGTCAGGCAATCCAATAACCACCCCGACAAGGTCAAGTGTACATCACAGATGTGGTGGAACCTTGGACACACAGGGCCACCCATATATGCTAATTTCCTGGTGACAATGCACTGGAAGGAAAACCAAATAACAGTGGGTGCTGTGATGAGTAAACAGTCTATTTCAATTGCTGGGGTGACAGGGGGTTCTCAAGAGCTGACAGTGGTGGAAGCTGAAGTGAGCTTGACATGGAAAGAGTGGCAGACACACCCCATTGTGACTGGTCCAGATGCCCTGTGTATCCTGGGTATCGATTACCTAAAGAATGGGTATTTCAAAGATCCAAAGGGACATTGGTGGGCCTTTGGAATAGCTGCTGTAGAGAGATAAGGGATTAAACAGTTGAATGTGTTGCCTTGCCTCTCAGAAAACCCTTCTGTTGTTGGATGGCTAAAGGTTTAGGAACAGCAGGTGCCAATAGCCATTGCAACAGTGCATCATCAGCAATACCGCATGAACCAAGACTCCATGATCCCCATCCATAAGATGATTGGCAAACTGGAGAGCCAGGGAGTGGTCAGCAAGACTCATTCACCCTTCAGTGGCCCCATTTGGCCCGTGCGTAAGCCCAATGGAGAATGGAGACTGACTGTGGACTATCGTGGCTTGAATGAAGTTACCCCATCACTGAGTGCTGCTGTGCCAGACATGGTGGAGCTTCAGTATGAACTGGAGTCTAAGGCAGTGAAAGTAGCATGCCCCCACTGACGTTGCTAATGCATTTTTCTCCATTCCTTTAGCAGTAGAGTGTCAGGCACAGTTTGCTTTCACATGGAGGAGTGTGCAGTACACTTGGAACCAACTGCCTCAGGGGTGGAAACACAGTCCCACCATCTGTCATGGACTGATACAGGCTGCACTAGAGAAGGGTGAGGCTCCAGAACACCTGCAGTACATTGATGACATCATTGTATGGGGGAACATGGCAGAAGAAGTCTTTAAGAAAGGAGAGATCATCCAGATTCTCCTGAAAGCTGGGTTTCCCATCAAATGGAGTGGTCAAGGGACCTGCCCTAGAGATCCAGTTCCTGGGAGTGAAATGGCAGGACGGACATCGTCAGATCTCAACATAAGTCATCAAGAAGATAACGGCAGTGTTCCCACTGACCAGCAAGAAGGAAACACAAGCTTTGCTAGGCACCATAGGTCTCTGGAGGATGCACATCCCAGAATACACCCAGATTGTAAGTCCTCTCTACTTCGTAACGAAGAACAATTTCCAGTGGGGCCCCAAACAACAACAAGCCTTTGAACAGATCAAACAGGAGATTGCTCACGCTGTAGCCCTTGGGCCAGTCAGGGCAGGACCAGAGGTGAAGAATGTGCTCCACTCTGCAGCCAGGGAAAATGGTCCTTCCTGGAGCCTCTGGCAGAAGGTACCTGGTGAGACTCGAGGCTGACCACTTGGATTCTGGAGTCAAAGCTACAGAGGGTCTGAGGCCCAACAGAGAAGGTATGGGGGTTGAGGGGGAGCCTGTGCAAGAAATGGTTGAGGAAGTGAATTGGTTTGGAAATTTCTTTTTGCTCAAGAAACCCGTTGTGGCTAAAGAAATATACGTTTGAGAGAATATGTGAGAACAACCACCTTTTGTCTTTCCTTCAGAGTTGTTTCCTTGCTAAGATAGACAAAACAGGCAACCCTTTTCTGAGAAGGTGCAGAGAAGCATTCCTTTCCCACAGATGGGGGGAAGGGAAGAGAAGAAGGGAAAGGGAACAGCTCAGAGGGCAGCATTGTGCATGCCTGGCTCCCTTTGATATGTATGGCCAAGAAGCATGTGGTGTGTGTTGCTTTTCCCACCCAGCTGTGAGTTCTGGCAGCTGTGTAGTGCTCCTGAAATAAACTTCCTTTAATGCTCGAAAGTCCATGGCTTAGCTCTCTGGTTATCTGTGTGCATATTTTTTTGAGCATACAGAAGGAGATTCTAGCAACCTATGAAGGAGTTCACGCCACCTCAGAAGTGAACAGCACGGAAGCACAGCTTCTCCTGGCACCCCAACTACCAGTGCTGGGGTGGATGTAGAAAGGTAAGGTTCCTTCCACACATCATGCCACCGATGCTACATGGAGTAAGTGGATTGCATCAATCATGCAGCGCACCAGAATCAGGAACCCTAATCGCTCTGGGTTCTTGGAGATAATTACAAATTGACTTGAAGGTGAAAATTTTGGTCTGACAGATGAAGAGGAAGAAGAACAGGTTACATATGCTGAGGAAGCTCTACCATACAACCAACTACCAGAGGACAAAAAACATTATGATCTTTTCACTGGTGGCTCCTGTTGCATTGTAGGGAAGAACTGGAAATGGAAAGCAGCCATATGGAGCCCTATATGACGAGTCGCAGAAGCCATGTGTGAGGATAGAAGACCTTCCGGAAGAATTATGGCAAGGAGATCAGAGCTTGTTTCGCTTAAGAAAGCTTTCCTGTGTAAAAGAGTCATCCTTCCCGAGAGACAGTTTTAGATGTTTTCTCCTCCTGCATTCCAGAGAAATGCTCCCTTGTATGAGAAAAAGATAAGTCCTGCAGACTTGTCGAAGACCTCGGGGGGGGGGGGGGGGAGCAGAAATTATAAAAGCCCTGAGAAGAGCAAGGGACGTGTCTTTCTCAGGCCCGATGTTTGAAGTGCCATTAGGATTAATGTTCTTTTAAGTCTAGTGTTCTCGACTTTGGAAATAAATTTTCCTACAATCCTTCCACTGCTTGGCATTTTGCGGGTACCTGCGTGTTATCTTACTTCCCACCATGGAAGGACAAGGTGCATCAAGTCAAGTTGCAGAGCTCAAAGCCGTCCAGATGGCTTTGTATATTGTCAAATGAGAGAAGCGGTCAAGACTTTACCTCTACACTGATTTGTGGATGGTGGTCAACGCTCTGTGGGAGTGGTTGGATAGATGGAAGAAGGCCAATTGGCAATGTCAAGGGAAACCCATTTGGGCTTCTGAAATGTGGCAAGACATCATGGCCTGGGTAGAGAAGCTGATTGTGGGAGTCCACCATTGTAGTGGGTTTCTGTGGCTGGGTTTTGGTAGCGGAGGTGGGGGGGGGGCTACAGGGGTGGCTTCTGTTAGAAGCTGCTAGAAGATTCCCCTGTCTGGTGGAGCCAATGCCAGCTGGTTCCAGGATGGACTTCCTGACGCTTCCCAAGGCTGAGTCAATTAGGAGTAATGGTAACGCCTCTGTGATAACATATTTAAGAACCAAAGGTTGTTGCGCAGATGAAAATTCCAGCCAGGGAAGAGCGGAGTGAGAACATGGGAACAATAATGTAGACACCAAGGTCAGTGCAGAAGGAGGGGGAGGAGGTGCTCCAGGCGCCAGAGCTGAGGCCTCTGCACCCCATGGTGAAGACCATGGTGGAGCAGGCTGTCCCCCTGCAGCCCATGGAGGACCATAGGGGTGCAGAGACCCACCTGCAGCCCATGGAGGAGCTCATGCTGGAGCAGGTGGATGCATGAAGGAGGCTGTGACCCCATGGGAGGCCCAAGATGGAGCAGGGTCCTGCCGGGGACCTGCAGCCTGTGGAGAAAGGAGCCCACGCTGGAGCAGGTTTTTCCCAGGTAGGACTTGTAGCCCCTGTGGGGGACACACGCCGGTACAGCTCATTTGTGAAGGACTGCACTGCATGGAGGAGTGACCCACGAGACAGCAGTTTCGTGAAGAACTGTTGCCTGTGGGATGGACTCATGCTGGAGAGGTCCATCAAGGACTGTCTCCTGTGGGAGGGACCCCACGGGAGCAGGGGAAGGACTCCTCTCCCTGAGCAGCGGCAGAAACAACTGACTGTAATCCCCATTCCCCATCCCCCTGCACCGCTGGGGAGGAGGGAAAATGTGGAAGGAAGGAGGGGTGGGGGAAAGGTGTTTTTAAGATTTACTTCTCACTCTTTTGCTCTGACCCTATTAGGAATAAATTCAGTTAATATCCCCACTTCGAGTCTGTTTTGCTAAGTAAGTGACCTCTCCCAGCTGTTATCTGAACTCATGAATCCTTCTCTGTTTTTTTCTCTCCTCTGTCCAGTTCCAGAGGGGAGTGAGGGAGTGGTTGTAGTGAGTACCTGGTGTCCAGCCAGGGTGAACCCACTACAGCCATGTAGACACACAAGTGCCCAAAACCCAAGCAAATTAAGAACATTGCAACAACAAACAGGCAGATCGAGCTGCCCAAGTCCAAGTGTCACAGTTAGACCTTGATTGGCAGGAGAAGGGAGAGTTGTTCCTAGTTCAATGGACCCATGATGCCTCAGGTCATCAGGGAAGAGATGCCACCTATAGGTGGGCGCGAGACCGAGGAGTGGATTTAACCATGGACACTGTCTCCCAGGTTATCCACGAGTGTGAGACGTACTGCAATCAAGCAGGCTAAGAGAGTAAAGCACCTCTGGTATGGTGGGTGATAGACTAAATATAGATATGGAGAAGCCTGGCAGATTGATTACATCGCACTGCTGCAAACTCACCAAGGTAAGCACTGTGTTCTCACCATGGTGGAAGCAACCACCAGATGGTTGGAAACATACACTGTGCCTCCCACCACTGCCTGCAACACCATCCTGGGCCTTGAAAAGGAAGTCCTGTGGTGACATGGCACCCGAGAATGAATTGAATCAGACAGTGGGACTCATTTCAAGAATAGCCTAGTTACCACCTGGGCTAAAGAGCATGGCTTTGAGTGGATGTATCATATCTTCAATCATGCACCAGTCACTGGGAAGGTTGAACAGTCTAATGGACTGTTCAAAAGTACTTTGAAGGCATTGGGTGGGGGGACTTTCAAGAGTTGGGATCAGCATTTAGCAAAGGCTACTTGGTTAGTCAACACTAGAGGCTCTGTCAACCGAGCCGGCCCTGCCCAATCAGAGTCCCTTCACACAGTAGATGGAGATAAAGTCCCTGTAGTGCACCTGAGAGATATGTTAGGAAAAATGGTTTGGATTAGTCCTGTCTCAAGTAAAGGCAAACCCATCCATGGGATTGTTTTTGCTCTTGGTGGGTGATACAGAAAGATGGAGAAACAAGATGTATACCTCAAGGGGACCTAATTTTTGGGTAAACTATGGCAAATATGAGCGCTGAAAGAAATGAGGCTGCCACCACACAGAGTTCGATTTCGGGATTTGTCTACTGATCTTTCTGGCGTTCCCCTTTTATTAGGGTTCCTTGGTAAACAGCACATGATGTTTGTCTTTTAGTTAACCGGAATTCCCAGGATCATCCTAAACCAGTGTCTCAATCCCACGCATTCACCTCGCATCATGTGGTGGCTGTGTTCAACCATGAGAGAAAAACATAGGCTATCAAGCAGACCATTCAAAGTGGTTTTCGCTTTGAGAACACAGCACTGTCTTTATAAAAAGCACCAGTCAAGACCAAAACACTCCTTTTTGATCCTAATTAACTCAATGCAGGTGCTGCCGGCTTAACTTGTTCCCACAGTAAACTATCCATAACACTGTGCCTGTATGTACATATTTGTAAATGTATGTATAACTGGAATAATGCATGTATGTGTATAGTTGAAAAGTCTAAATCCGATATAGCACGATGGTAAGAAAAAATTCGGGGTGGATAATGTTGTGGTTTAGATTTTCTTGTTGAATTTTTCCATGTAATAACGTGGGTCTGGAGATCACGGGGGACACCTGACCTCTTTTCCTCTAATGAAGGGTCAGGGGGAGGAGCAGAGGGGGAAGATGGAGGTTCCCGCAGGAGATGCTGTGAGAGTTTCGGGGGGATAAAAAATGGCTGGCAAGACGGAATGCCCTTTTTGGTTCTTGGGACTGCAACTGAGAGAGGGTCTCTGGTCACTGCACCCCCCCGCCTCACGGCACCAGCTAGACCCACACCATATCTGCCCTGCCACCACAGCTGCCTTTTGACTGCTGCTGCACCACTGCCACCACTGCAGCCGCGCTGTGGGGACTCAGGAGCTCCCCCTTGTCAACTTCTCCACGTGATGCCCGCACGCGCAGCCGCAGCTATGCCCAGGCTACATCATGACCACGTGACTGCACCGGGATCACGCCGCCATCTCGGCGACACAGAACTGAAGTGTAGCAAGCCAAGCGTGAGAACAAGAAGAAAAAGGCCTGAGAAATGTCTAAAGATGACCTTGTGTTGTTTTCTCTAGGTTGTGATTTACTGCCCAGAAACGAGCTCAGCTATTCTGTTTGCATTCTTACCGTATATGGGTGTGAAAAGGAGTTCCTTGAAACTCCAAGGTCTGTGTATGTGCTGTGTATGTGAACAGGCCAGCCTGAGAGAGTGATGGATGTGTGACTTGCAGCTGTGTTCTGTCTTGATTTGCTTAACCACTCCCAGCTAAAAGTGAATGATGTAAAACCCCTGAGTCGTGGTGGAATAAACTGATTTCTGTCCATCAAGTCAGGAGTCCGTAATATTCATTCCATCTATACTGAAGGAGTAGTCTGAGGTGACATTTTCTCCGTTACTGTTTGGTTGTTGTTTTGTTCTGGTTTTGTTCTCTGTTTTCAGTAAATTGCTATTCATTTTCATACTCCACTTGAACGCCCCATAAATTTCATAATTCAGGGGGAGGGGTTTCTATTCCATTGGAGGTCCCGCCCCTTGGGACACATTGTCAATAAAACCGAGACACAGGTTTTCTGTGAGAGGGCAAGGGCCTATGATGCCAAGGCCTATTATGCTCAAAACCTGTTTACAGTCAAATAGGAAGCACGCCTTATTTAAATAGATATATTCAAGAATTTATTTTTAGTCCATATCAATGTTTAAGCCACGGGGTGGTGTAGAAGCCCAGAAGATAAGGGGCTAATGTGTATGTCTCAAACACTGATAGCCAGATGGCTGTGGGGCCAACCAAGGACAGTTGGTACTAACACGCTGTGAGAAAGAACACGATGTGGCTCGAGAAGGGGTCATATAGAGGTAGGGCAGCACCCAGGAAAAGAGTTAGAAAGGAATTTAATAAGAAGATAGGACAGACTGTGCCAATCAGGTGCAAGGCATGTCCAGACAAGCATACTGACCAGCCAACTATTTACACTCAATTAGTCCTTTTTATCCCCTTATCCCTTTATTTTACCACACTTGTTCCTCCCTAAACATAATTGATCCTTCTGTTTCCCTGCCTTTGGTAGTGAATCCGAAAAATCGGGTATAAAGAACTGCTCAGAGAACTTTGATCTTTTGAACAGCAAAGGTATTTATTAGCAGCGCTGGGAGCAAGCCAGTTATTGCTGGAAAAACTTGCTCAAAGGTTTCACACAAAATCAGCAGTTTTATACAATTTTCAGGTGTGATTAAATGCATATTCAAGTGATTACAGCATCTATTCATACATATTGATAACAGGTGGAGTATAGGTGGAGCTCAGGCGGAGCTTGGGGCGGCGCTTCTCTCTATCCCCAATTCTAGGGGTAGATCCCATCTTCATCCCATGGGGAGGGGGCTTATTCTCATCTTCCTCAGTCTGACCTTTCTTCCTTTCCATTGTTCTTGACCCGCTCGCTCAAGCTTGGAGAAAGCACTGGCTCCCGACCTATTTCTCCTATTCAAATGTCTACTTTAGCTTACTGTGTCCTAATTTATTGCCTCTAGGCCCATTACATGTACCCCTAACACTCTGTTAAGCTTTAGTCCAGTTAGCAGAACAGAACAAGCACAGATCGTTTTGGAACTAAGTAACTTGTTAGCAGGTCCAAGTTTCTTAGTTAACTCTTTTGGGCTTACCCTCCTGTTTCAGTCTCCCCTTTTACTTATAACTTACGAATTCCTTTGTCAAGTTCCAATGGGTTTTGATAGGTATGCATCACTGCCCACACTATCTGTACCCTTTTAAGTGCAGTACTTACTTTGTACCATAGCCAAACATTGAAGATTATCAGCAGTATCATGCTGGCTACAACAACTATTACTGAATGTGTCAGTCACCTGTCATGGCTAGACTTCGCGAACGAAGATTTGGGAAGGGCTCTACCCACGTTTCTTGCAAGCGCGTTGGTGGCTAAAAAGGCCAATACGAGAAAGGCAAGTCCGGTTGCAAAAGACACAGCGGAAAGACTCCTTAGAAGCTATACTCAGCAAGGCACGATTCTTTCTGCGTTGTCTTTTCTCCTCAAGAGTGATCCTGCGCGCTTTCTCAAAAGCATCAGCAGCGTTATAAATGGTCTGTCTCCAGGCCTCCCGATTAGAGGCCAGAGTAGACCAGTTATGGTGATCAATATGCCCGAGGCTGAGTTGTTGCTTCAGGGAGTCCTTGTATCTTTTCTTCGGAGCTCCTCTCTTGCGGCAGCCGGAGGCAAGTTCACCATAAAGCAGGATCTTAGGGAGGCGGTGGTCCTTCATCCTGGAGACGTGCCCTGCCCATCGCAGTTGTGTTCTCAGTAACATGGCCTCAATACTTGTGATTGCTGCCTGTTCAAGAACAGATGTATTGGTCACATAGTCTGACCAGTGGATGTTCAGGATTGTACGGAGGCAGCGTTGATGGAAGCGTTCTAGGAGACGCAGGTGGTGGCGGTAGATGACCCATTATTCGGAACCATATAAAAGAGTAGACAGCACAATGGCTCTGTAAACACTGATCTTGGTACTTTTCTTCAAGTGTTTATTACGCCAGACTCTTTTATGGAGTTTTCCAAAAGCACTATATGCCTTCGCTAACCTATTGTCTATCTCCCCGTCAATCTTACCATCTGAGGAGATGCTGGCTACAACAACTATTACTGAATGTATTAAGTAGTGAAACACCTGTGATGCTGTAGGGGAGTATCCTATAAAGATGTCCCACCAGTGGTGTTCTCCCACTTTTTCCACTTTGGTTAAAACAGTTTTTATGTTTTCTGTGTCATGTTCCACTTGCCAGAGCATTCGCCGAGTTGTTCTGTTCACTTCCTGGACCAGTTTTTCTATGTCAGGATGTCTAAGCATTGCTTTGAAAAGACTAATATTCATTCCTATCTGTAATTTTGGCACATCATGATAAATCATATAATCAACTTCAATCGTCTAGTAGTCACTGGAACAATATAATCAAAGTCACAGCCTGTGATTCGAGTAAAATTACATATGCAAAAATTGGTACCATTCGCAACTTCATGACAAGCATCTAGGGTAAAATTAGTACAAAAGGTCCTAACACATGCACACCCATTTCCTACGTAATAGACTTGTGATTGGACTTTAGCATGGGGAAGCATCTCAAAGGTACACACACTATTCTCAGTATCTAAGCATAAATCTTCATTTTCTACTACAGCATTTTCACAGATATATCCTAATTGTCCCCTAGGAGTACAAGCCTCGGTACTAACTGACTGCCACTTTTTCTTGGTGTGATCATAACTTGCCCAAACATTATGGTCAATGGGTCTGACAATTACGTTTTGGTGTATGGCTCCTAACGTCAAAATAGGAAAGATGGTTTTTTCTTTGGCTGCACTGATAGTGAGTACATAAGCTTCAATTTGTTCATGTTGAGGATTGTAAGTGAAATTCACTAACTGCCACCATGCTTGGTAATTTTTCTCAAATTGTGTAGTGGAACTGTTTCTGGCTATTATTTCTCTTACCTCTTGTGGTAGTATTCCTGAGGTTCCTTCCGTTAGTATTCCTGCAGCTACAGATTGTACCCACTGTTGAGTTTGGAGACATTGTATTGCAAGTGCAAACCTTTTATGGATGACACCAGCATAGTCAATAATCTTAATGAAATCCTTTGCAGTGTGGTTAGCTACTAAGGTTAACAACTTAACTGCCAATGATTGTGTTTCTGCCAAAGTGAGCAAAGATGATCTTAAAGGGACTTTGAGTTTTCCTAGATCAGATGTGACAGCACTTAGTTTATTCACTAACACCTCTTGATCTATGGTGTTTAGTACACCTAATCCTGTGCCAAACCATCTGGTTGCATCTCTTTGAATTCTGGTACAAGGGGATCTGGCCATCATCCATGCATGCCAGCCTTTAAGGCTTTGTTGAATATAGGGCTGACAATCTTTTTGTATGTTTGATATGTTTACTTGAAGGTTTATTCGTACCCTTTTCAGTGAATATGTGGGATCTAACAACAGCTTTTGCTCATTTGAGTGTCTAATTACGTACAGTCCAGCAAAAGTTAAATTGTGGACATTCCCACAGGTCGGAGGAGTGGTCGGGGTGGTGGTTGTGACCTTAGTCAATGGTGTGGTAGGAGGTTTAGTAGTTGGGATACTTGATGAAGCCTTAATTATAAACCTCCTGATTATATTTACTTTCTTAGTTGTCAATTGACATATCCCAGAAACTGTTTTATTTAGAGTGAAGGTGTGCCAACATTCATCAGAATTGCATTCATGTTTACTGAGTACATTTCCGAAGTTATATGGGTAGGTGAGTCTTATTTGCAGATTATCCCGTATGGAAATGTTAGTTTTGGGTGACCACTCAATCAATGAGGTTGGTTTATACATTTTACATCCAATTCGAGTTTGGTCTCCAACTTTTCCTATTAGGACACTTGCATTATATGGGTTACCAGGACGTTCCCAATTATCCAGCACTCTTGTTCCTTGGAGGATTATGATAGATGGATTGTACTCATCCATTTCAGATGGAGTCGTATTGAGCAGGTTTAGTACACCAATTTGCAAACCAGAACTCTCATTGTAGGCCTGTAACCATAATGGATTTTGGGCATGAGCTTGACCTAACACCAATGTACTTATCACTCCAAAGATCAACATTGAGGAGGCTTGATAGTAGATGGTTCTTCTCCCGAGGTCCATGCTTCTTCTGGAACCCTCTTGACTCGAGAGTAATGGATCCACGTGGGTTTTTCTTTCACCCAGATCGCTGTGAAGGTAGTCATCAGCACCTGGTAGGGTCCATCCCATTTCTCCCGTAGTGGATCTCCTGAAAGATTCTTAACATATACCCGATCACCAGGGTTGAATGGATGTAACTTACAATCAGGCTGTTTAGGTTGGTGTTCTAACACCACTGTAGTATTTTTCTGCAATTGTTTTCCTACAGCCATAACATAATCATACACATACTGATTACGGATTTGATCTACAGCTTCACTATTCACAGTTTGCATCATGTAGGGTCTGCCAAATAGAATTTCAAATGGACTCAGTTTCTCTTTTGACCTTGGCTTGACCCTTAGCCTAATTAAAGCAATAGGTAAAACTTGGTACCAGTAAAGATTTGTTTCCTGACATATTTTAGCAATTTGTTGTTTAATGAGATGATTCATTTTTTCTACTTGCCCACTCGCTTGGGGTCTGTAGGGCGTACGCAATTGCCAATCAATTTTCAATGCTTTACTTATTGTTTGTACTACTTCTGCACAAAAGTGTGAACCTCTATCTGAAGAGATACTCTTAGGTACTCCAAATCGTGGTATAATTTCATTTAGCAAGACTTTAACCACTTCTCTTGACTTATTTGTTCTACATGGGAACGCCTCTGGCCAACCAGAAAATGTGTCAGTCAAAACTAGTAAATAACGGTACCCCCCTTTTCTTGGAAGTTCAGAGAAATCAGTCTGCCAAATCTCACCTGGAAAGCATCCTCTTTTTATTGCTCCCGGGTTAATTTTAAGTTTGATATTTGGATTGTTTTTCAGGCAAAGTTCACATTGGGATGTGACTCGCTTTATTGTGGTAAACAAATTTGGTCCAGCTACCCTAGCTTTTAAGTGTTGATAGAGTGGATCCAAACCCCAGTGAGTTTTATCGTGTTCTGTTTTCACAAATTGCCATATTAATTTTTCTGGTAATATCAATTGACCTGTCTTCAATTGACCCCATCCATTGTCTAACAGCTTACCTCCATTTTTGTGTATCCACTGATAATCTCTTTCCTGATACTCTACCTGTTGATTTGTGTCCAATCCTTCTGGTACTAAAGCTGCTACCGGTTGTTCAGTACCACTTGCAACTGCTAATTTGGCTTCTGCATCAGCTTTCCTGTTTCCTATTTCTGGAACGGTGTTGCCTTTCAGGTGTCCCCTGCAATGCATTATAGCCACCTGTAATGGGAGTTGGACGGCTTCTAACAATCGCAGGATCTCCTCTGCATGTTTAACAGCTTTTCCTTGAGTGGTCAATAGTCCTCTAAAATTCCTCTAAAATTCCCAGAATAAGTCCTGTGTGACCCCAAGATGCTTTTCCCCTGCATCCCATAATGTGTCCCACCCCCTAGACAGCAACCACCCTTAGTCTGAAAAGTTATCTGAAGAGTTGCTCCTGATGACTCATGGTGATGAGTTTCATATCTGGAGACTGGCCCTTCTAACTTTCTCCCTGCATAATCTCACGATATCTTTGTAGTCCTCCTGAGTCGTCTGCCCCTTCTTCCAAAGGTCATAAACTCTTTTTTTTCCTGAGCTCCTTCTTCCCCGACAGCTTGTCTTTTGGCACATGGGGACAGCCTCCTCCTGTGCCTTTAAGATTTTCTTTCTTGAAGAATGTCCAACCTTCCTGGACTCCTTTGCCCTTCAGGACTGCCTCCCAAGGGACTCTCTCAATCAGGCTCCTAAACAGACCAAAGTCTGCCCTCCTGGCATCCAAGGTGGCAGTTCTACTGCTCCCCTCCGTACTTCTCTGGGAATCAAAAACTCTATCATTTCATGGTCTCTGTGCCCAAGATGGCCTCTGACCATCACATCACCCACCAGTCCTTCTCTGTTCACAAACAACAGGTCCAGCAGGGCACCTTCCCTAGTTGGCTCGCTCACCAGCTGTGTCAGGAAGTTATCTTCCACACACTCCAGGAACCTCTTAGGTTGCTTCCTCTTGGCTGTATTTTATTTCCAGCAGGCATCTGGTGAGTTGAAGTCCCCCACGAGAACAAGGGCTTGCAGTCGTGAGACTTTTCCCAGTTGCTTGTAGAATATTTCATCTGCCTCTTCATCCTGGTTGGGTGGTCTGTAACAAACTCCCACCATGATCTCTGCCTTGTTGACCTTCCCCTCGATTCTTACCCATAAACGCTCAACCCTAGAGTCACCATCATTAGGCTCCAGATAGTCGAGACACTCCCTAACACACAGGGCTACCCCACCGCCCCTCCTTCCTTGCCTATCCCTTCTGAAGAGTTTATAACCATCCATTGCAGCACTCCAGTTGTGTGTCATCCCACCACGTTTCCATGATGGCAACTATGTCATATTTTTCCTGCTGCGCAATTGCTTCCAGCTCCTCCTGTTTGTTGCCCATGTTGTGTGCATTGGTGTAGATGCACTTCAGTTGGGCTATTGATCTCACCACCTTTTGGGGGGCAGAAACCCTAATTCCTACGTGACTGTTCTCAGGCGCTTCCATGGTTTCTAACACATCAATAACCCTTGTGTCTTTGCTACCACGTGGATCTCCATCCCCTATCTCTACTGTGATGGCAGACTGAGGGATCTCACTAGTACACTGTCTCTCAAGCATTTGTGTGCTGCCCCCCGCTTATTTCTAATGAGCCTGCTTTTATCTCCTTCACCCTTCAAATGTAGATTATAGCTCTTTCAACGAGCTCTGATAAGGCCTGTGCAAAGATCCTTTTTCCACTTTGAGACAGGTGTACCCTGTCTGTCACCAGCAGACCTGGTATTGTGTAGACCAACCCGGGATGGAAGAACACAAAATTCTGCCGGTGATGCCAGGCTCAGAGCCAGGTATTGATCTGATGGCTCTTCCTGTTTCTTCCCAGAAGAATTATTTCAGTAGTTCATGTTGTTTGTAAGTCAGTAAGGAAAAAGTTTAGCTAAGTGTATTCATTCTTAATTAGACACTGCTACTTTTGGTCTGTGTTTGGCCCAGCCACCTGTGAGAGTCTGTTCTTTTCCTGCTAAGTTATGAGAAAACAAGCACTGATAAATGAGAACTTCGTCCTTGAAGGAAGTATCTTGTATAAATTGAAATTAATTGGGGCCTGGCAATTGGCCGGTGGCTTTCCAAGGGCATTTGAAGGAGAAAGTGAAGAGGAGGAGGATGAAGTAAGCCCCCAGACTCATTTAGGAAAGACCTCCTGAGGTGTAGCATGCAGGCGCAGGGAAATTCCAATGTGCACACGCATGCGTAGAAGGGGCACCACTTACATAACAGGGGGAGGGACTGAAGGCCTCTAGCTGGGCGGTGCTGGCCACACCTGCCCAGGTAGACATCATAGGTTAATTGTATAAAAAGCAGATAGCTCTTGCTGGGAGTGAACTCAAGCTTCACATGGAGGACAACGTTGCCTTGGCAGAGACACCTGCCATTTTGTGAGCCTGCCGACACTCCATGGATCCATCAGATCCACAGAGATATAGAGCTTTGGTAGATACAGGTGCACAGTGCACACCGATGCCATCAAGGAACAGGAGTGCAGAACCCATCTGGATCTCTGGAGTGACAGGGGGATGCCAGGAGTTGTCTGTATCAGAGGCTGAGGTGAGTTTAACAGGGGACAAGTGGGAAAAGCACCCCATTGTGAATGACCCAGAGGCCCCTTGTATCCTTGGCATTGACTACCTCAGGAGGGGGTACTTCAAAGATCCAAAGGGATATCAATGGGCTTTTGGTGTAGCTACTGTGAACACAGAGAAGATCAAACAATTAACTTCCCCGCTTGGCCTCTCAGTAGATTCCTAGAGCCCTTCATCATGGGATTGCTGCAAGTTGAAGACCAGCAAGTGCTACTTGCTACCTGAACAGTGCACCAGTGGCAATATTGCACCAACCGAGACTCTGCAATTCCCATCCATAAGCTAATTCATCAACTGGAGAGCCAAGGAGTGATCAGCAGAACCCTCTCACCCTTTAACAGCCCCATATGTCCAGTATGAAAGTCTAATGGAGAATGGAGGCTGACAGTGGACTAACATGGCCTGAATGAAGTCAAACCGCCTCTGAGTGCTGCTGTGCCAGACACATTGGAACTTCAATATGAGTTGGAGTCAAAGGCAGTTGAGTGGTGCCACAATTGATATCGCTAATGCAGTTTTCTCAATCCCTCTGGCAACAGAGTGCAGGCCACAGTTTGCCTTCACCTGGATGGGTGTCCAGTATATCTGGAATCGACTGCCCCAGGGGTGGAAGCACAGCCCAACCATCTGCCATGGACTGATCCAGACTGCACTGGAACAGGGGGGAGCTCCAGAACACCTGCAATATATTGATGACATCATTGTATGGGGCAAAACAGCAGAAGTTTTTGAGAAAGGAAGGAAAAAAATCCAAATTCTTCTCAAAGCTGGTCTTGCCACAAAACAAAGCAAGGTAAACAGAGCTGCATGGGAGATCCAGTTCTTGGGAATAAAATGGCAGAATGGATGCTATCATGTGCCCATGGATGGGGTAAACAAAATAGCAACTATGTCTCCACCAGCTAACAAGAAGGAAACACAAGCTTTCCTAGGTCTTGTGGGACTCTGGAGAATGCACATTCCAGGTTATATTCAGCTTGTGAGCCTCCTTTATCAAGTGACCCAGAAGAAGAACCATTTTGAGTGGGGCCTTGAGCAATAACAGGCCTTTGAGCAGATCAAACAGGAGGTAGCCTGTGTGGTAGCTCTTGGGCCTGTTCAGACAGGACCAACCATGCAAAATATACTCTACACTGCAGCTAGGGATCATGATCTCACCTGGAGCCTCTGGCAGAAAACACCAGAAGAAACCCGAGGTCGACCATTAGGGTTTTGGAGCCGGGGTTTTCGAGGATCAGAAGCCCACTACACGCCAACTGAAAAGGAGATATTAGCAGCCTATGAGGGGGTTTGAGCCACCTCAGAAGTTCTTGATACAGAAGCATGTCTCTGTAGGAGCAGCTAAACAAGACAACACCAACCACCTGGATGATAAAAGAAGAAAATATTAAAGTAAAAATATTGTGGTCCTGAGCAAGCCAGAGCTAAGATTAGTGTGTGTGTAAAAAGAATTGCAAGGTCAAGCCAGAAAGCCACTTGAAGCATGATTGTTCTTTGTGGCTGAAGGCAACCATGGGAGTGTCTGTGTGGAATGTGTTCAGATAAGTAACATCTGGCCTGGCTTGATAGCTCGGATCCCTATTTTGTATATAAATGGAGTAATAAAGTTACAAGAGAGTTCTGCCCAGACAAAGTCTGTCTCCCGTGGATTCGTTTGCCGAAAAGGGTGCTGAGTGAGGGACCTTCGCCGCAATTGATGCCCCGTGTGAGCTGTTTTTCTGCACCGTGGTGAACGCATGACCTGACGGGTGAGTAGAGAAGAAAAAAAAAGACAAAGGAAAAAAGAGAAAAAGAGATAAAAAGGAAAAAGAAATAGAAAAAAAATTATATATAATAAAAAGGGGGGAATTTTTATTGTGGCCACAGCTCTATCAGAATAGAGCACAGCGGCACTTGTTGAACAAGGAGCTGCGGGGTTGTGTTAGAGATGGGGCAGACTGCTTCTATTGAACATGAGTTGTATTTTCGAGTTTTGCAGCAGATTTTAAAATCTTCAGGATACCGTTTAAGCGACAGGCAGGTGACTTCCCTATTATTATGGGTAAAAAGTAATTGTAATTGGTTCCTGGAAGAAGGTTCATTTAATAATAAAATATGGGAACATGTGTGCTGGTTTAAAAGTTAACCAGCAGGGGAAATGAACTCAACTCAAAAGAGAGATTATAAGTCAGAATAACAATTTATTAAAATAATGCAATAAGTACAATTATACAGACAGACAAGTGGTTTTAACCCGCAAAACCCAAATGTATAACCCAGCACCCTGGGGCATGAACAAAAGTGGTGTTCTTTGGCCCCCCCCCGAGTCCAAAGTAAAGGGAGAGGGGAAAAACCTGCTGGTGGGAGAGCTGCTGCAATCTGGTCAGAAAGTGGTGATTGCAGTCCAGTTGAGGGTGGTGGTCTCAGTCTGGTTGAGAGCGGTGGTCTGCAGTCTTCCTCTGGATCCCACGAGTGGTAAAAAGGTTCCGAAACTCCCAGTTTATATATTCTCCAGTTCAGGTGGGAGTGCTCAGTCCCTCCCTCAGAGCGGGGAATTCCATAAAAGGGTATGAGGATGCTCAGTCCTTCCCTCAGAGAGGGGAATTCCATAAAAGGGTATGAGGACAGGAACATCTTCCTATCTCGCAGGCCTCTACTGATAACAGTTTCTGGGAAATGGCATGGAAGGCTATAGAATACACAGTTTTGGGTTACACCCATCCAGTGATGAATTGGTCCCAGCCGTTCTAACTAGGACAACATGGTAGTGAACATTTACAGGCTTTAGATAATATTTGGAATGGAGTGCTCATAGACGAAAACATGCTAGTGGGGATGGGACCATATGTCTCTCCTCAAGTACAGATGCACTTAGACCGCAGAGGTTTTGAACAGGCAGCACGGATGGCTGTGACAGCCTGGAGACGAGTTCCAGAGGCAGGGAAGACAATGTTATAGTCAAAAGAGAGTAAACTCTTTTAAAGTTGTATAAAAGTTTTATTTAAGGCAAATGAGCAAAACAGCGCTGGGCGGACGGGGTCTCTTGCCCCACCAACGGTCCACAAATTCAATAAGTTTCAGTTTGTCTTTTTATAGGTTTATAGCTTCCCGCCTTCCCCAGGGTCTCCTCCTGTTTTCATTTTTTTTTTCGTTATCAGTTCAGTTTGCGCATGCTCTGTTCTTGTTGCCAGGGGCCCCTTCTTCCCTGTTTCTTTTCTTCCTTATCAGCTCTGCCTGTCGTCTTCTTCTTATCAGGTCTGTCTGCCTCCTTCCTCTTATCAGCTGTGTCACACAGACTCTGTTGTTAGGGGCCCCTTCTTCCCCGTTTCGTGTCTTCCTTGTCAGACTCTGCTCCTGTTGCTAGGGAAATCTCTTTCTACATATATATCTAAGATCTACGGGTAACATAATAGAATATAGTCCGTCATGATAACATAACATTACAGTTTGCAATTACAGTATTACAAATGTAATTTGATAAGCAAATTATCTCTTTTTGTCTTTATTGACTATCACAACAACAACATCGTTTTCTACTGTTAGACAGGGGCTGCAAAATCTTATGTGTCATTCGTAGATCAGCTACAGCATGCCAGATAGATAACCTGGAGGCAGTCCGAGTTTTGCTTTTTCAACTAGCATAATAAAATGCAAATGCTGATTTTAAGGCTGCTTTGACTCCTATTAGAGACAAAGTTTCTGACATTGGGAAGTATAGAAAAACTTGTCAGAATGTTGGCACTGAATCGCATAGGGCAGATGTTTTGGCTGAAGCACTGTCTAATCTCAGTGTCAAGAACACTTCAGTAAAATGTTTTAATTGCAGTTGGGAAGGTCATATCAGTAAAATCTGTCCTAGGAGACTAAACAAACAGACTAGGAAGCAGTCTAGTAAATTATGTCCTAGGTGTTTGAAAGGTTATCATTGGGGGAATCAGTGTAAATCTCAATTCGACAGGGATGGCAGACCGATATCGGGAAACTTCAAGGGGGGTGTTATAGGTTAGAAATCCAAAGAGGGGGAATTTTTCTTCCCCCTGCCCCCACTGTAGGAAAGACGGAGTTTGAATGGAAATGGGGGCGATTAGCTTTACAAAGGACCTAGCCGGCAAAGCCAAATTCCTAGCTAATGGTCCATCGAAGGTTGGAGGGAGGGGGAGGAGTTTTTGAGATTTCGGTAGCTGGCCCAGGCTCACGGGGGAGTTGCTGGCCGCCCTCACACAGGACAAGTCAGTTTTTGCTGGGTGCTCTCTCTCTGGAACAGAGACAGGGTCTGTGTGCGGGCATTTTTGGAGAAAAAGCCTGGAAGCCAGGCTTTCTGGCTTCTCGTCCTGATGAAGCTGGATCACTGGTCTCAGCTGGCTTGGCACACTGTCTTTTGACTCCAGCCGGAGCCTACTGTGTTTTCATCGGAGAACTCTGTGCCCACTGAGGGAGAGAGAAGAGGAGCCTTGAGACACCATCATCTGGGAACAACAGTGAGTTCCGTTGGGGGTGGACTACTTTCCTTTTCCCCTTTCTTCCATTGGGGGAAGGGTCCCCCATTTTCTTTTTCGGCTTCTCCCGCAAACCGAGACCACCCCCCCCAGACTCCCTTCCTACGCGGTGCAGGGTCTGCAGGTTCTGCACCTCCAGTGACCCAACAGCGCCCCCTGCAGACCAACACAGAGTACTGCAGGCTCTGCACCTCCAGCGACCCAACAGCGCCACCTGCAGGCCACGATTAGGACTGCACTAAAAGACAGAGAAGTATTCAGACCTTTTTCTTTTGTTTGAAGGGGACTTTTGGGTACAGGACTATTGTCTAGTATTTTTTGTGTTCTGTCACTGTTCTTACCAACATACACATATCTTTTAATAAAGGGTTGTTATTTCTTCTGTTTTTCCACACTTCCTCGATTAAAGCCCCTTAGTTTTGAATTTACAATTGCTGAGAGAGAGAAGTTTGGTCTATCTCATAACTCATCCTCTTTGGCAAACATTCCAGTCTCTTCAAACTTGGACAGGGGGCGTGAGGTCCGGTGCCTATCAATACAACAGGGTCTACAGTGCAAACACTCAATCTATGACCTCACTCCCTCAACAGCAGGGAGTGCCAGGTTGGACTTGGCAACCATAACAGAATTAATACTGACAGAACCTAAAGTATATGCAATAAATACATCACTTTGGGGGCCTTTGCCGAAAGGACTGACGGGGTTAATAATTGGGAGATCTAGTTCAGCTATGCAAGGAATAATGGTATTGCCTGGAATTGATGACTCTGATTACACAGGAGAAATAAAAGTAATGGCTACAGCTACAAAAGTCCCGTGCAAAATTGCAGCTGTACAGAGGATTGCTCAGTTGATACTGGGCCTTACTGGGTCCCCTCTGTTTCTACACGAGAAAGGGGAGATTGTGGTTTTGGTAACTCAGGGTTACCTCAGATTTTGTGGTCCCAGGAAATTACTAAACAACAGTCTATGTTTGTCATAACAATTGAGGGACGGTCTTTTTCAGGTTTAGTGGATACTGGAGCTGATGTTTCAATTTTTTCTAACGCACAGTGGCCTTCTGATTGGCCTCTCGAAAGGGCTTTGGCTACAGTAGCTGGAATAGGGGTGTGGTGGTTTGAAAAACCTTTTCTCTGGGGCAGTAATGGTTTGCCCCACTGATAATACTAGACCAATCAAAGGTTCATATGCGCCCTACGGAAATTACATACCCACAGCAACGGAAGAGAAGGTGGTGAAGTAGTTTTAGAAGTTAGGTAGCTATGATCTGAACCACGAGGAAGCAGGGGGTCAGTGAGCCCCCTCTGGGGGCCAAGAGTCCCCAGCCCCAGCTGAGGCTACGGGAGACCCGGTGTAGTGTCAAAGCTGGACCGGGTCCCGTAATCAAGAGGTGGGAGAATTTCCTTACTGTCAGCAGCAGCAGAAAACATTGAAAGCGGCAGCGGAGCAGTCCTGAACAGAGACAGCGATGGTTGAAAGCCAAAAAGATAGCCAGTAGCAACAAGATAACATGAAGCCGGCTGAAGGACGCAGAGATGTTCCTGCAGGAGGGAGAGCTGGCAACGAAACAGAGGAAAACTCAACAGAGCTGTTTTGGGGTAAGACTCTACTAATTTCCCAAAACTCAGAGACCTGTTGAAGAGGAGGGGTGGACTTCCAAACTTTTAGGGAGTCCCAAAATGCAGCAGCAGCTAGAGTGAGACAGAGGAGCCGAGAAACCCGGAGTCGTTCCTGAGAGCTGAGCCAGGATGGAACACGGGGGAGGTGGCCGTGCCCTCTGCTGTTGCTGCTTCCATCATGCTAGCGAGCTGAGACAGAGCAAAAGAGCTTTGGTAAGACTGAACTGAAAGCTGCCTTCAATGTTCTACCCCAAGAGGAGTGAAGATCTACAAGGAAATCCCCCGAAGGCTCGGGCTCGGGGTTGGAATTTCCACAAAGTAAGAACCAAAATCCTGACTGCCACACTTAAATCTGCTGCCTTAGGAAAATGAAGGACACTAACCAGTGCCACGAAAAAACTGAAACGAAGGAACTGTGGCCTGTGCAGTGACAGAAAGACTTTTCTCTTTCCTTCTTGGACTTTTATTGAAGGAAAAGAGGAATTTAATTCAATGTAAATATATATATATATATAGGTGTAAGTAAATAAACCTTTGTAAATATTTTTCCCTTCCCCCAATAACGAATGGTTGTGTTTTGTCTGAAAACTCTCCACATGAAGTGAAAAAGATATCAAGTCCATACCATCACTAAACCCTCTCACAGGGGCAGATTGTGGGAGGGGGGCTTGAACTTAAAAATTGGATCCTTGGGAGTTTCAAACCACCACAAGGGGGATCTCAAAGTCCACTGAAAAGCAGTCAATTATTACAGGCAATAAGCCCCGATGGGGTATCAGTTTGGTTTCAGCCCTACGTTTTACCTATCATGACTAATCTCTGGGGACGTGATTTACTGACACAATGGAATTTGGTTTTGCTTACCAGGAATTCAAATTTATCCTAATGGTCACTGATCTAAAACCCCTGCTCAAGCTTACGTGGTTAACAGACAGACCGGTTTGGGTCGATCAGTGGCCTCTGATATGGTTTGGAGTTGGCTCCCTACCAAGTCTCCAAACCTTACCACAAGAAGTCCCCCCCCAAACCAAGGGAGAAGAAGGAAAAAAAAACCCAAGAGAAACGAAATGAGAGAGTGTCGTGGGGTACCTGTCGTGAGGTCTTGGTCCGAGGGGAAAAGAAGGACACACAAGACACACGAGGATGGTGAGACAAAGAGATGTCTGCCTGCTCAGCGTGGCAGGCAGCCTTTTATTGAGCTAACTAACTTCACACACAACACAAACATATTCCTACAACATCCAGGAATCCAGCACCTGCACATTATCAAACCGTCTTAACCTTGTACTCCCTGCAACCCAAGGCCGTGTCCATGGAAACCATCTAACCAGCTCCACTGCTCCCACGGAACACGGCCTAACTTTTGCACTACCTCAAACTTTAATTGTGGGGCTTCCCCCCACAAATCCCCCTTTTCTGTAGTTGTGGAGCAAAGACTGCCCGTATCATATCCTGCAGGGCCCTTTTGCAGGAACGACACTAAACAAGGCAGCATCAGCACCACAATCACCAATCTTCCAGAAGTACAAGGCCCCTCCTATTGGCTGTGCAAGGATTCCTGGCCAGATTCTAATTTCTACAAAGGAGTTCTAAGTTGCTATTACAAATTAACAACATATGTAAAATTAGTAATAACATTTAAAGGCTGATTAGGAAATAACTGAAAAGCAAGAGTTACAGCTCGAAGTTCCACAGATTGAGGAGAATCCTCTTGATGAACATAACCAAAACCTCACCAGGTTCCATAAGAGTGGAATTACTTATAGTGGGAATTTGAAGAGTTCATATACCATCCAGAATAAGGACTCACTATGATTCAACAGAATCATGTTACACACCTTCTTTTTTCTTTTCTCTTTTTTTTTTTTTTTTTTAATTAATCTTGACACTTACCAGAAGTATTTGTAAGTCTGCATTTCCACACAGTTTCTCTCTCTCACACAGTCTTTTTCCCAGCATACATAGGTGGCCACCTCAGTCATCCGTCACTCACACACACATTTTAAATATTTATTAGCTGTGTACTTCTTATCAGTCTCATAACTTGTGAGGGGAATGTACGCCACATTTGGTAACATTAAATTAGAAATCTTGTACAACTTTCCATGCAAAAGACAAGTACAACAGGAAAGGCCAGGATACCATCCTGGGAAGTTTCAAACCATTTCATAGAACAAGGACACCCTTATTTCATCACAAAATTCCAGTTTCCACTCAGGGTACGTACACTTTTCCAAAAAGAACCAGGATCTCTAGGCGACTTCTGCAGGGGGCAGGACTACCCCCTTTTGTCTTCCCTTCTTCACCTTTTCCCGCTCTTTGCCACCCCTGCGTCTCCCGTGGAGAGGGAGGGAGGGAGGGGGAGGAGGGGGAATAGAGGTTGGGTTCATTCGGAGAAAAATCAAGAAGAGGAGTTAAATTGCCTTTGCTCTCCTCATGTCGCAACTTTAGCTATGTGGTTTGCAGAAAAAGAATGATACATAGGAGGAGAGGAACAGCTGCAGATGGACACGTTCTGGGGAGGGGGGGAGGGGGAGAAGGTGGTGGTGTAAAACAGGGGAGAAGACAGTCAGGACCCCCACTGCACCGCCTAACTCTGCGGCCGCCGCTGCCAGCCCACCGCCCCCCCCCCCGGGGTCAGCGCTGCTGCAAGCACGCTGCCTGAAGAAGGGGGAGGGATCCCCCCCCTTCATACCGCTCGGGACCATGGCTGTCAGCCGCGCGGGGGAAACAGACCCGCCCGCCGTCCGCTGCGCTGGCCCTCGGGGCCGCGGCCGCGCCACCCGTAGCCAGCACCGCACAGGGCACAGCGCTGCGGCACCGGGCACGGAGTTGTCCCTGCACACGGAGTTGCCGCCGGTGCGTACGTGGGTGCGCTGCTCGGAGCCGGGGCTGCCGCAGCGATCCCGCCGGCCCCCGGCTCTGCAGCCCGTGGCAGTGCGCCGGCCGGGGCCACGCACGGCACCGCAGCCGCGCTCGGAGCCGCTGCCGATGTCGACGACCTGCCGCCCCCCGGCTCCGCAGCCCTCGGCCACGTCGGGGCCAGGGCCAGGGCCGGGGTCGGGGCTGGAGCCGCTCCGCCCAGAGCCGGCACCGGAGGAGCCGCTCTGCGCGCCCGCCGGGCCGCGGGCCCCACCGCCCGCTTGGAGCCGCGCCGCGGCCGCCGCCGCCTGCGCAGGCACAGACGGACCCGGCAGCGCCGAGTCCGGACCCAGTGCCACCCCACAAACACCCGGAGCGGGCGGACCCGGCACGGCCGCACAGCCCGGCGCCGGGAACACAGCAGCAAGCAGGCTGCGCAGTCCCGTAGCACAGCTCAGACGAGATGCAGGAAGCTTCTTAAGGTGGAAATCAGTCACAGCGTTCATAAGATCGTTTCTCGGTCCATCAGTAGCACATTCATGCCGTAGCTGTCCTTGATTATCTTGGACAAGTGCTGCCGAATCGTTGGTACCGCGCCCATCCCGCTGGGGCTGCTCGGCTGCCCCCGGCCCCGCTCTGCGACCTCCGATCCTGCTTCGGCTCCTGTCGGCTCCGCTCGGCCCCTCTTCTTTAGCACTCTAATGTCCTCCCAGGTAAAGCAGCCTCTCTCCCATTCCGAAGACACAACAGTAACAAGCGACGAAACTTAGCTTGATCGCATCTAACACCAAGATGCCGTAACAAAGCTTTTCAGGCGATAAAAACACGCCTTTCGTTTGCACTCATGGTCTGCCCCCATAGTGACTAGGAAAAAAAAATCTCAGGAGCTCACCTGTGCCTTACCAAGTGCCAAATGCACTTGGGCTCTCCAGACAACTTATGCCTTCAAAGTGTGGCAGAAACACTTTCGCTCAGGTGTGAAAAGAACAATCGGACCCGGATCCTGCAGCGCCCCGCTGCTAAACAGCTCCTGAGCACCAAGACCTCGCTGCGCCTCGCCCCGCAGCCTGATTGCCTCCGGTCATGATACCCCAGACGACACACGGGCAATATTCAATATTCGACAGTCTTTTTCTGGCTCCTCACACGGGGCACCATTGTCGTGGGGTACCTGTCGTGAGGTCTTGGTCCGAGGGGAAAAGAAG